>NC_060287.1:40261704-40464365 GCF_021613505.1 Equus quagga | reverse complement strand
GGTCCCATGAGGTGGTCCCCTGAGGTGGTCCCGGGTGGTGGTCCCCGGGTGGTGGTCCCCGTGAGGTGGTTCCTAAGGTCGTTCCCGTGAGGTGGTCTCATGAGGTGGTCCCGGGTGGTGGTCCTCTGAGGTGGTCCCTTGGGGTGGTCGCCATGAGGTGGCCATGTCAGGTCAGGACCCACGGAAGGGGTGGGGTGGGGTCCTTGGGGCTCCACCAGCCCAGCGTCCGGCTTCCCCGAGGCGAGAGCAAAAGTGAAGGAGCGAAATCAGCAATAGCTGCGGAGCCTCCCTGCAGGCAGCCCTGGCAGCTCCGGCCTCGCTGCTCCTGTTACGGCTCTCCTGCCCCAGTGAGGCCGAAGGACCTTTCATCTTCTGGGAAATCGTCTGCGGGAGAGGTAACACCACAAGTGTTTCCACCCGGAGTCCTCCAAAAGCCCGACCGGAAGCTCATCCCCTCGCCGAGGGAATGCTGGCTGCAGCCGGGAGTGGCTCTCATCTTCCTCCAAGTGGTGTTTGGACAAAGTGTTCTGTTGGGTTTCTGCAGCTTCCAGAGCATGTAAGGAATGCTCAGGGCCTCTTTCCTCCAAGTCGGTGGCTGTTCATTAAACTCTTCTGGGCTCTTTCCAGGGCGGGCTGGGCCTGGGCTCAGTCCAGAGGGCCGGAGTCCCATGGGCTGAGCTGGGCCTGGTATCAGCGATTCTAAGAATCCCCTCCCCAGCCCTGCGTGTGTGAGACCAGCCGAGAACCTCTGCTCTGAGGGCCCGGCTGGGTGGGACTGAGGGTCACCTGGAAGAGGTAGCAGTCCACGTAGTCCACACACTGCCTCCAGTTCTCGGCGCAGCTTGGGCTTTGGGTCTACATGGTCATCTCTGCTCCCCAAGTCAGTGGGCTGGGGTCCATACGTCGAGAGTCCACTGCGTGTCCAGAATTTCTTGCTTAAATTGTGTCCTCTATCTCCTTGCCATCATCAGCCCAGCCATCTGGCATGTGCTCTGCCACGGAGGGAAATCTGAACAACACTGTCAGCCCCTCCTGCACATTTGGGGACCATGTGGGAGAAGTGGAGATCAAAGGTGAGCTTGAGAGGAAACCTCATTAAATCCAGGTGGCAAAAGATAAACAAACATGCAGAACACAGAGACAGAACCCACAGAAAAGCAACACAAAGGCAAAAGCAGTGGGGATCTGACCTAGGAACGCTGTCCTGCAACAGGTGAGAGTGTGGACCGCGTGGCTCTTACACAGCGAGCACTTCTGGAATGCAAGGTGCAATCCCCTTGTCCCTTGTCTCACAGCCATAGATAGGCACTTTAATTGGGTTTCCAGGTTTTATTTAAACGGCTCTCATCGTACTTCCCATGCCCCAGGCACTGTCTAGGTGCTTTACAAAGATCTCTCTAACCCTCAGGATAGCGGGCTATCATGGGTGCCATTATTGCTCCCTCATCAGAGATGAGCAAACAGCGGCACCAATGGCCAAGATCTGAGTCCAAGCGGTCGGCTCCGGAGCCTGTGCTCTTAGCCTCAGCACCAAGCTGCCTCTGGCACAACAGTCAAGGGTCAAAGCCTACAAGCTAGCAAGTCTGAGCAAAGACCTAGATATAATTGGCCTTGACCCCAGCTGAGTGAAAATTTGAAGTTCTCCCGTGACCTCTCTGCCCCAGCAGCAGGGTCTGTATGATGTCCCCAGTCCTACTCTATATTCACCAGGTGCAGGACTCATCACATCTCGGGACCCCTCAAAAGCTTTTAATGAGCAATGTAGACCATACCAAGTGTGGTATGTGGGTGGTGGAGCAGGGGATTCATGTCAAACACTAAGACATGCCTGACCTTCTGAAGTCCACTTGCTCTCCCATAGGCTCATCATCTGCCCAGCCCCAGCATTTTTTTTCTTCCCTCCCACATATCCCCTGGTGACTTCAAACTCCTCTCTCCACTGTGTTGTACATCCACACCACCTCTCCCTTTTTCTGAAGCCTTGGTGCCCTCCTTGGTCACAGTGAGGGGAGATGGGGCCTGTCCCTTTGCCCTTCTATCCCAGTACTTGTCAAGGAGTTCTTTCCAAGAAAGTGAGTGCTCTTCCCACCAAGACACCTCCTACTGAATGAAGCTTTCTCCATCTTTGATAAAAAAATGTTGGTTCTGTCCCTACCATATTGAAGAAGTAAAAATACAAGACAGAGATGAGAAAGCTCCATGCTATAGGCCCTTCACTCACTGCCTGAGGCTCTGGAAGAAGTCCCCAGTTTCCTCATCTACAAAACAACTACTTTATACTGTTGAGGAGTTGTCAACCGCTTCCAGCTTAGGAGGCTAGGAGAAGCCAGTTGTCAGTCTCCTCACCCTCAAACACAAAGATGTGAACAAAAGAGTGGTTTGAATAAGTGAAGACAAATAACAACTAAAGCCTTCATTGCTGAAAGGGAAAGAGAGGAGATCAGCTCCCTGCAGCAAAGTAGCACCTGCCTCCAACCTGCCTAGAATCTGTGGAGAGAGAGGACAGAAGTCAGCATCTTGGGGAAAATGCCTACTGATCCTGCCAACAGTAGAGGGCTGAAGGACATGGGAGCCAGCAGTCCTGGGAAAGGAGGTGAAAGTTTCAAAGAGGGTGGAGCCTTTCTTACCCCTTACCTCTTGCTCCAACCACAATAATGGTGATTCTTCCTGGAGTGCAGTGAGGTGGCCAGCTGAGAGGAAGACTGAAAGACAGAACACCCAGAGTGGCTTATCACCAGCAGCAGACAGAAATGTGGCCAAGAGAAGGAAAGGAGAAGACAAAGAAGAGAAGAGCTGAGGGAGCAGGACGGGGGAGCTGGTACACTAAAAGCACCAGGGGATTCAACATGATGGCTCTCAGCTGTCTGCTGTGAGCTTTTATTTCCTTCTGATTTGAGGGAAAGATATGAAAGGCACCAACTGCCAGAAAGAGTTGAAGCTGGTAAGGAGCGAACAGGCTGTCAGATTTGGGCGTGACACTTGAGGGTCCTCTGCCCTGGGCCAGATGTGTTTTGGGCAGGGTAGAGTGGATTCTTACACTGGGCATTAAACAGAAGCTGGAGCCCAAGCCTGTGCCCAGAAAGGCACACAGCCTGGTTTGATCCTCCACTTTGGGAGAGCCCAGCCCTCAAAGGGTCCTACATGAGGGAGGGAGAGCATCAAGATGATTCACCTGAACATGTAAGAACAAGGAAAAGATTTAGCAAGAACTGAGCAAGATACACATGAGCAAGGAGGAAAAAAAAAAAAAAAAAAAAAAGCAAAGCCAGCATGCTGAAGCCTTTCTCAACAGAGCTCCTCAGCTGGACCCTAGGACACAGAGGATGATTGAATGACTGTTTTCTCAATTCTCCCAGGATGCTTCATGACTAGTACTATTTCAGAAGCAGAGGAAGCAAGTTGATTTGTTACCTGCAATGGATGTCTTAGGGTATTAGCACTTAATTTTTTCAGGGAAACCAGTTGAGAAAGGATGAAAGACTCTTAGTATGTAAAATCCTATTCTGGAGGAAAAATACCTAAGAGGGGAAAAATCCCATGGGCACGTTCAGTTATGGGGATAGCTGGCAATACTTACAGAAAAAAAGGTTTCAGTGATATGATGGTTAACAAGAGAGGTGAAAAAGGAAATTGCCCAGCCAAGGATGAGACGAGGAAACTGAAAGGTCAACAAGTGTCCAAGAAGTGGTATGCTGTGCCATTCCAAGCATTCATTCAAGCAGAAAAGCAGCAAGGAGATAATCTCAAGTATGGACTTACTCTGGATGTGAGCTCCCATGAACTCTCTGTTACATAGAATAAAACTCCTTAACCAAGATATGAAAGGAAAACTTACAAGAAAAACATGAGCATAGACTTAACAATATAGAAAGGCAAGTCCCAACAACTATGGGACAAAGAGTCTTGGAAGAAAATGTCATAAATCATGATGGGGTAAAATTGACAAAGAAAATGAAGAGGTTTGAGAAAGAGAGTATGAGTGTGTTAGAATATTGATCTTTCACAGTGGGAAGGCACAGATAGTTTTTAAGTTAAAAAAAGTCAAGAAACAGTTATAAAGGGATCCATGAGAAGAACTAAAATAGAAATGAGGATGAATTATAACCAGGAAAAATCAGAAATTAAGCAAGGGGAGGAGAGTTGTGTTGAAGAGGAAGTCTATTTTCTTATCTTCTTTAGCAGACAGTCAATAGATGTTGTCTGAATATGCTAAATCTAGGAAAAGTTTTAGGGTGTAATATATGAAAGAGGAAGTAATTAACAGATTGTAACCCTTTTGAATTACTAGAAAGAAAACACCCAATTTCAGAAAGAAATCACACAATAAGAATGAGAAAAAGAAGAAAGCATTGTAAGTAGGAAATGTAAGATGCTGGCATTAAGACAAAATATCTGTTATGTCAAATGCAAATAAAATAAACTCATCTATTGAATGTAATAGCAAAGCCCACGTACATGTTGTAAAAATAAATTAATCCAGGGGCTGGCCTTGTGGCTGAATGGTTAAGTTTGCACGCTCCACTTCAGAGGCCCAGGGTTTCACAGGTTCAGATCAGATGTGCAGACGTTGCACCACTCATCAAGCCAGGCTGAGGTGATGTCCCACATAGCACAACCAGAAGGACCTACAGCTAAAATATACAACTATGTACTGGGAGGGCTTTGGGGAGAAAAAGAATTAAACAGAAGAAGAAGAAGAAGGTTGGCAATAGTTGTTAGCTCAGGTGCCAATCTTAGAAAGAAAAAAAGGAAAAAAAAGAAATTAATCCAAAACAAAGTGATTCAGAAAGGATCCATTAAAACTTAAAAAAACAAGGCAGAGTGAATTCAAGACACAAATTATGAAAAGAGTTAAAACATCACTGAATATTTACAATCAAGATAAAATTGTCACAAATCTCAATGCACCAAATAACATAGCAATAAAAATACGTGAAACCAACCACCTCTCTGAGACATGGACATACTTTTCCCTATTTTGCCTGCTTAGTACAACTAAAAACTGAGTATTGTACATAAAACAAACATAAGAAGACTCTGCAAGGTAGAGAGAAGAAGGCAAACCTTCCAGGGACTTCAGGAACCAAGGAATGATATGGTGGTGAGTTCCCCAGGTTTTCTGTTTGCCTCATACATCTCAGACTGGGAGCTGAAGAAAGTGGTAACTCAGAAGCACCCATGGGTACAGGCGAAACCAGTCTCAACAAAAGCTTGCTCCTTCTAGTCCAGGAAAGGAAAGACCAGGAAAGAGGCAACCAAGGAAGACAGAAAACTTGGAGACAATAGCCTCTCTACTCTAGTCATAAATCACATAAAAGAAAAACCGTGGCCCCACTCCCACCATGCAGGTGAGGGCCAAGTCGGGGATCCTAGACTTTTGCCCTCACAAGAGTGATATCACTGCATGCCAGGGAGAGCCAAGATTTTCATCTGCACCAGTTGCTAATGAGGCATGACTCCCTGCAGTTCAGTGGAGCCCATGAGAGACTGGGCTTCCACCTCCACCCAGCAGTAATGAGGTATAGTCTCCCCTCCTTTCTGGAGTGGCTCAGAGGAGCCTGTTGAGGAGTTAGGACTTCCACGTGGCTCAGCAGTAAGGAGGCCACCTCCAGCATGGTATCAGTGGAGACCACCTGGGGAGCTGGAACTCCCACCATCACCCAGAAGTACAAGGAGCCCCCTTCCCCTGGGGTATCAACAGAGGCCTTCATGGGGAACCTGGACCTCCACCTCCACCTGACAGGAACAAGGTAGTGCCCCCTCCCCTTGCCAGAGCACTGCCAAAGAAAGCCAACTAAAACAAGATTTCAATGAGATCCAGAGTCTTATAACACAAAAGTCTTCAGACTTCAATCAAACGTCACTAATTATACCAAGAACCAGGAAGATCTCAAACTGAATGAGAAAGACAATCAATAGATGACAATACTGAGATGACAGAGATGTTAGAATTATCTGACAAAGTTTAAAGCAACCATGATGAAAAAAATTCAATGAACAGTTACAAATATGCTTGAAACAAATAAAAAATAGGAAGCCACAGCAAAGAAATTGAATAGAAAGTATCACTCAATAAATAGAACATATAAACAAGAGGACACAGAACATGATCGAATGACTAAAATGGAAATTTTGGAACTGAAAACTACGATAATCAAAATAAAAGCTCAGTGGATGTGTTCAACAGTAGAATGGAGGAAATGCAGAAGAATCAATGAACTGGAAGATAAAACAGTGGAAATTACCCAATATGAAGAACAGAGAGATAATAAACCAAAAAAAGAGAAAGAAAAAAAGAACAGGGCCTCAGGTACCTGTGGGACTATGACAAAAGAGTTGTCAGTTTCCAAGAGGAGAAGAGCAATAGGGCAGGGCTGAAAAAAGTATTTGAAGACTTTTTCACAGAGGTGCAAAACAGTTCAATGGGGGAAGGAAGCCATTTCACCAAATGGTCCTGGGATGACAAGACATTCATAGGTTAACAAATGAACTTCTGCCTGTCTCACACCTTACACGAACATTAATTCACAATGGCTCGTGGAACTAAGTGTAAAATACTTTAAAGACTGATCATACCAAATATTGGCGAGGATGTGAAGCAACTGGAGCTCTCATACACTGCTGGCAGGAGTGTAAAAGTGGTCCAAGCGCTTTGGAAACAGTTTGTCTGTTTCTTAAAAAGCTAGCCATTTCTACCACATGACCCAGTCATTCCACTGCTAGGTATCTACTCAAGAGAAATGAATGTAAGTGTTCACAGAAGGACTTGTACATAAATGTTCATAGCTAATGAGAAATGGTCATGGCTCCACTCCACACTGTCAGTAGGACTCTCTTTTTGCAAACTTTTGGGGGGACCGTTTAGCACCATCCATCATTTTATTCCCTAAGAGAAACTTAGTTGTCTGTCTGTGTGAAACTGGCTCTGTGGTTACCACCTTCATTTGGAACATTTTGGATTACTCTGGGTATTCAGAAAACAATGGAAATTGAACCACTGTAGAAAGATACATAAAAATATGTTGGCTATATGTTTGTAAGGATTTTCCCTTACATGCCCTATTTTCCTTGCTTAATTAAGTGGTATTAGTAAATTTATTCCAAATGGAAACTTTGTTTAAAACATTTTAATTGTATGGTCATCAGTACATTTGCAAAAGTTGCTGATTGAGACTTCCAAAGAAAAGCTAATTTCAACACTGAGCATAGTTGGTATTATTTTTATCTCTAAATACTTCAGTGTGTGTTTCCTAAGAACAAGAACGTTCTCTTGCATAACCACAGTCCAATAATCACAATTAGGAAATTTACCATGGATACAATGCCACCATCTAATCCACAGACCATATCCAAATTTTGGTGATTATCCCAATAATGTCCTTTATAGCTTTTTTTTCCTGGTACACAATCCAGTACTGAATCACATGTTGCATTTAGTTGTCATGTCTCTAGTCTCCTTTAATCTGAAACAGCTCCTTGGCCCTTCTCTGTGTTTTAGGACTGTGACATCTTTGAACAATATAGGCTAGTTATTTTGTAGAAAGTTCCTCAATTTGGGGTAGTTGGTTCTTTCCTCAAGTTTAGATCCACTTATGCATCTTTATATTTGTGTTATGGACAGGAGGACCACAGAGTGATGTTGTGTCCTTTCCACTGTTGCACATCAAGAGGTCCATGACACCTGTAAGTTTCAGGGTTTTTTAAATATATGGATGTTTGGTTTTTCCATCACCATTAGTTGAAAAAAGCTTTCTTTCCTCATCAGCTTAAATCTTTGCTTTCTTTTCCCCTTTAGCCCCTGCTTTTCTTTGGGCCTCTTGCACTCTCCCCTGAACATGTGCCATCCAGGGATGAGGCAAGAACCTTGAGCTGATATGCAGCTCCATGCGTGTACACCTGCCTCCTCTGTGGCTCTCTCTCTTTACAGTTTCTCCACACAGACACACACAAGTCATGCAAACAGAGTAATTTGAGGTGGATCCTAGGCCTAAGTGTAAATGCTGAAGTTGTGTTAAAAGAGAGCATGCTCGTGACTTGGGGTGAGGCAAAGATTTTTTAGGACACAAACAGCAATAACCATAAGATAAAAATTGAATACTGGATGTCGTAAAAATGGCAATTTATGCTTATCGAAAGACAACATTGAGAAGACGATGACTAGACAAGTCACGGAGTGGAAAAAAGTATTTGCAGAGTATGTCTAACAAAGGACTTGTATCCCAACTACCAAAAGAACGCATGAACAACCACATACACTGAGCTACAAGCTATACCACTTGATAAAATTGGGCAAGAGATTGCAACAGATGTTCACAGTGGAGTGGCTAGTCAAGAAGTACATGGAAAGGTATTCAGCTTCATTAGTCAGCAGGGAAAAGAAACGAACACCACAGTGAGCTGCCACCACATACCCACCAGAATGTCTAGAATGAATAAGACTGGCACCTTCAAGAGCTGGCCAAGTTGGAGCAGCCTACTGCTTACATTTCTGATGGAAATGTCAAATGGTACAAACACTTTGGAAGACAGTTAGTTAAAAAGTTGAACAGAGGGGCTGGCCCGGTGGCGCAGCAGTTAAGTTTGCACGTTCCGCTTCTCGGCAGCCTGGGGTTCGCTGGTTCGGATCCCGGGTGTGGACATGGCACCGCTTGGCACGCAATGCTGTGGTAAACATCCCACATATAAAGTAGAGGAAGATGGGCACGGATGTTAGCTTAGGGCCAGGCTTCCTCAGCAAAAAAGAGGAGGACTGGCAGTAGTTAGCTCAGGGCTAATCTTTCTCAAAACAAAAAAAAAAGTTGAACAGATACTTACCATACTATCCAGCAATTTCTCTCTTAGGTATTTATCCAATAAAAATGAAAATATTGGTCTAAACCAAGACCTGTACAGAAAAGTTTATAGCAGCTTTGTTCATAAGAGCCCAAACCTGGAAACAAGTCTACTTATCACCAGCATCTCAGAACATCCATACAGTGGAAACTGACTGCTCAGCAATAGAAAAGAATAGACTCCTGATACATGTGACAACACGGATGGACCTCAAAAACATTGCTATGTTGAATGAAAGAAGCTGGACACGAAAGAGTACATACTATATGATTCCATTTATATGCAACTCTAGACAAATCTAATCTACAGCGTCAGAAAGAAATCATGGCTGCCTGTGTGGGAGGATGTTTGGGCTGAGAGATGTTGCAGGTGTTGGTGGATGCCATGCAGGAGTACACGTTTGTCGAAACTTATCTAACTATACACTTAAAATGGGCTCATTTCATTGTATGTAAATATGTTTCAATAAAGTTGATTTAAGCAAAAGAACACAGAGGTCATGATCTTGGTATTGTACTGGATAGATTTGGGGCCAAAAAACATCAAATGAGAGGAAGAAGGACATCACAGGGTGGGCTACTTTTCACGATGACTGCATTATAGCAACAGCCATTGATGCAGCAAATGACACAGGAACGATTGCCACAAAGCAGAGACTACAGGAGATAATAGGAGAAACAGAGAGAAATCCTGCTACTAGGAGATTTAATGCTGCTCTGTCAGTCCAAAACAGATCAAGTGGACAAAAGTGAGTAAGGGTGAGGAAGTCCTGCACGACGTGGCCGGGCAGCTCTCAGGGATAGCTATTGAAGTCTGTGCTCTGATCACAGAGATGTACCTTTTCTTCCCCAGTGCACAGAGAATAGTCAAGAAAACTGACTACAGATTAGCCCACAAAGAAAAGCTCAATTCCAGATAGCAGAAGTAAAGAATATGACAAAACTAGAATCAAAACAAAAATTTTAAATGTCCTCTTGCCTATATGTTTTAAAACTTTGTTTAAAAACTTTTGTGTCAAAAGGTAGATGCAAACCAATTTCAGAACTGCTGGGAAATGCTGATAATGAGAACAGATCAGAATCCAGGGAGCATAGCTCAGGCAGTCCCCAGAGACAGACTTATAGCCTTATATTTATATGAAGAAAAAAAAGAAAAAGAAATAAATGAATCAAGTGTTCACCTCAAAAATTTAAAGTAAGAACAACGGAGTAAACTGAAAGTAGCTATTATTAAGGCAAGGTCAGAAAGTAATGTGTTGGGTAACAGAAAAACAGTAGAATTGACAAATAAAAACCTGGCCCTTTGAAAACAATGAATAAAATAGATAAATCACCACTAACCTAATCCAGAGAAAAAAGGTAAAACTGTAAATACGCATAACAAAAATCATACCTGAAAGGAGGAGGAGGTGACCATCAAGATAGGGGAAATTAAACAAATCTTAAGAGATTACCTATAACTCTAGGCCAAAACACTTGAAAACCTGGATGAAAAGATAATTTTCTAGGACTTACCCAAATTGGGTAAGTAAATATAGAATGTCCAAGCAGACACGTTCGCAAGGAAAAATTAGAACTGCTCCCCTCCAGCTCCATCCCCAAGTCACCCGGCTTCAGAGGGAGTTAAGGAGAAAATTACATGATGGTTTCCATTGATGCAAAAGAAGGTTTATTCCCTCATCTTTTATAGACAGTAGGAAAAAAACATTGTCTTAGTGGGGTGCCTTGTCATCACCCTACTATTTAATGTCCTATTGGAAGCATCCTCAAATGCAGTTACACACACAGAGGCATAGGAGTTGGAAAGGAAGAGGTAAACGATCTCTAGGGTAGATTGTAATTCTGGTGAAGTCAGTCGTCCTCATAGAAACAATGACCAAACAATAGTAAAAATAGATGAAATAGGAATTAACAATACATATGCACATTTACATGAAGAAAGACACTGAAGTAGACAAACAAATGAAAATACAGGGCGTGTTTTTGGACAGGAACACTCGGTATCATGAAGACGTCAAGTCTCCTTAAGTTAATTTTTAATGAAAATACCAAAGCGTTCTTCTTTTCCTCTGGGGCCTAGAAAAAAATGGGTTCTAAAGTTCATATGAAAAAATAAACAAAGAAGAGTCAGGAAAATGCTGAAAAAGATTGGCGAAGGCAGGAGGATGGGTTACACCTGGCAGATGTTACAGAGATTATCAGGGTCCATAACTCAAAGTGTGGTGCTGGTGCGTAAATCGACTGATGAGAGGACAGACTAGAAGGTCCAGAAATGGACCCACATGCACACGTGGGTTTAAGTGTGACAAAGGCAGCACCTCGAGTTGGGGAAAAGATGGACTTTTTAATAAATGGTCCTGGGTGATCTGGGTAGCCACTTGGAAACATAAAGTTGGATCCTCACATCCCACTACACACTACAGGATAAGCTCCAAATGGATCAGAGGTCTGGCTAGAAATCAGGAAACCATATACGTCCTAGGAGAAAAGACGTGAATTGCTTTATAACGTGGGCATAGGGAAATCCTTTCTAAATATTGTTTAAAATTCAGTGTCAACAGAGGAAACGATCAATGAATCAATAAATTCGACTATATTAAAATACAAAACATCCCTGACCAAAAAAATCAAAAAGCCAACAACAAACAGATCAGGCACTTGCACATTGTCACTGAGGCCGAGCTACTTCTTGTGAACAGAGCTTCTGGAAGTGGAGAAGAGAAGCCAAGAACAGTGCAACAACAGGCAAGAGCCACAAACATGCCTTTTCAGAGAAATGGAAGAAAATTGGTGTCGAGGGGCCTCAGTAGGTGAACATGTGCTCAGTATCACTTGTAGTGAAAATGCAAACCTGTGCCCCAGCTCGCAGCCCTCAAGTTGACAAAACCCAGAGATGTGATCACTAATTCTATTGGCGAGGCAGTGGCGGGGTGAGGGGAACGCAGTGACATCGTCCAGTCACCACGCAAATGGCACAGCCCATGGAACTGGCCATGATCTAACTCAGTTACACATGCCTTTCCCTTGATCTGTGCTAAAGTTGCTCTCACGTGCAAGGGCAACAAATGATGCATTCATGGGCATTCTTTGCAGCCCTAGGACTGGAAACCAGCCGAATGCATCCCTGAGAGGTGCTGCGTGAAACCGCCACAGATCCACAAGATGGAAAACCCAACGGCTGCAAGGGAGGAAGCGTGATCTGGAGTAATTTCCAGAGTGTGCCGTTAAGTGAAAATGTGGAGTGCAGATCTGTGAATGTGGTGCACTCTCTTTAGTGCAGAAATGGTGTCACAAAAAGAAACACTGACAGAACTAACCAGAAACTAATGAAAACGGGTACCTGCAGGAGCCGATGGGAGTGGGACTGAGGGACAGTGGGGAGCACAGCCTCTCTAGGGGACCCTTCAACCTTTGACTTTTGAACCAGCTCAGTACCTTACATATTTGAACAATTAAATGACAAAGAAAAATTCCTGATAATGAAAACAAGCTGAGAAAAAGCAAACCTCGCTGTATGTCTCCTTGATAACATAACCTCACAGACGGAAAGCCATGTCAGGTCCTTGTAGAATGTGGTGCCTTCGCCTCCCATCCTCAGTGGGATATGGGAAGAAAGGACTGGAAAGAACCCTTACACTTCATCCAGAGTTCAGGGGGAAAACAGCTTGTAAAAGACAATTTTGGAAAATTGTGGGAATTTAAAGATGTCCCGGGCGTCAGAGGATGTTCGGGAGCTCTCCTGAGCTTGCTATTACGTTTTGAACTTGGCTCAGTGGCAGTTATACTCTGTAGAAAGTGGTCCTTAGTCTTTTAGAGAGGAATGCTGAAGTATTTATGTGTGAAATGTCCTAACATCTGTAATTTATCCTAAAATAATTCAACCATAAAGTTGTTAAAGCAAGAATGGCCAACGGTGACAGGCTAACCTGGGGAAGGGGCACAGGGTGGTCGTTGCTTCTGTGTGTCTGAAATGCTTCACAAATGAAAATCAAAATGAGGGTTATAAACCAAACAAGGAGGGTCTACTCTAGACAGGGATGGAGTGGGGGGCATTTAAGCTGATTCTTGAGAATGGAGGAGTGGGGGCTGAGAGAACTTTGAGGCCACAGGCAGTTGACACAGTTCCCTGGCCTCTTACTTTTAGCATCTTTCCTTATCCCAGAAAGGCGTCCCCTCAAAACACTAGGAAACTGTGGAGAGAGCCTCTTCTCCCAAGGATCCATCCTTCTTCGCAGCCAAGTCCCAGCTCCCTCCTACATAAACCAGATGCTCTCAGTGTTCAGCCAGCAGCTTCCCTGGAAAACAGATGATGCCTCAGAGACTGTGCAGCTGCTCCCCTGACCCAGACAAGCACACACCCGTGGGTTCCTGGGCAGGAGACAGGGGTGTGGGGTCCCACATAGGGGAGAGGGGTGTGGGGTCCCGGGCAAGAACGTGGGGTTGTGGGAAGGGGCAGGAGGGCTGCTTTCGGCATTAGCCGGCAGCTCGGTCGGGCAGTGGTGACCTGACCCTGGGGCCAGGTGCACTTTGCCGAGTTATTACGTCCCCCCAGGGCATCTCAGTTGCAGCCTGTGAGGTCTCAGAACTGGTCACGGGTGTGTCACAGTGAACTGAAGCCTCCTTCTCTCTGAGTGGGACGTGAACCGAGGGCACCGCCCACCACTGGTCTTAGACCCCATGAAGCGCTGTCAGTAGGGCAATCCTCCTGGGATGCGGAGATCCCCTGAGGGAGTATCCTCTCAGCCCATCCTGGGGCCGAGCCGGCGGGGGGCAGGGCCCTCATGTTCTCTTGGCCTAGTGTTTCTGAAGAATCCAAAGACTTAGAAGCCAAAGTGATAAAATCCACATTCAGGATTTGAGGAGCAAAATCAACCTATGAACTTTATTTTTATAAACATATCAACTCATCATTCATTGACCCCGGTGCCATTTTGGACCCTCTAGCAGATTTTCACAGGCTCAATGGGAAAATATTCTCAGTATTTCTGTGGTCACGACGGCAGGGTTGAACACGATGCATTTCAGTCAGAATGTGTGTGTCCTGCAGCTGCTGTAACAAATTACCACAAAGTTGGTGGCTTAAAACGACACAAATTTATTCGTTTACAGTTCTGGAGGTTGGAAGTCCAAAATGGGTCAGTAGGGTTGGTTCTTTCCGGGGACTCCAGAGAAGAATCCATTTCCTGCCTTTTCCAGCTTCTAGAAGCTGTGGAATTTCTTGGCCTGTGACCCCTCCTGCATCTTCAAAGCCAGCAGCACAGCATCTTCCGGTGTCTCGGACTTTCACCCCAGCTCCCTAATGACGACCTTGTGATGACCCTGGGCCCACCCAAATAATCCAGGACAACCCCTCAGTTGGAGAGGATGGAAGCCCACAAGAGGGCACTGAAGCCCCCAATGGGAGTGGCCCCTGCTCATGGTGACCTGGTGGCCGAGGCAGACAGGAGGTCTCAGAACCCTGAGGAGAGACTATTGGAGGGAGGGCGGCCCAACGTGACCCCAGGGGAAGAAGTTGCCCCCAACTGCTCCCAGGAGAAAGAAGGTTGCACTGTCCTGGGCTGGTGGGCCTGCCTCCAGAAGTGAGGGGTGTGGAGAGGGGGCGTCTGTGAGAATATGATGATTGACAAGGACTTGGGAGGTGAAATAAAGTGAAGGTGTCTGGTTTTCTGACTTACACACAGCATAACAAATCACCACCAGCTGAGCAGCTTAAACCACACAAGCGACCATCTCATAGTTCCTGGGGCCAGAAGTGTGGGCACGGCTCAGCCGGGTCTTGCTCAGGGTTTCACGGGCTGGAACCAGGCTGTTGGCCATCTTGTCTGGGGCTCGGGGGCCTCTTCCAGACTCACGGTTTGTTAGCAGGATTTAGTTCCTTGCAGTTGCAAGACTGGGGTCCCCGTTTCATTGCTGGCCCCCCCCCCCAGGTCCTTGCTGCGTGGCCGCCTCCACTGGCAGGTCATAGGAAGACCAGCAGGAGAAATCTCTCTGACCCACCCAGGAGAATCTTCTGTTTGATCAACTCAAAGTCAATGGATCAGGGACCTTGGTTACTCTGCAAAACCCTATGCTGTATCAAGTAACATAATCCCAGGAGTGACATCCCACCCGGTTCACACTTGGAGGAGGGTATGCGGGTGTGTGCACCATGGAAGGGTCAATGTGAATAAATAGATACCATGTTCTACCTACGACAAGGGTGGTGTGGCTGCATTAACCACAGCACAAAGTTGGGGTGCTCATGGGGATTTCCATGAGCCACAGGAAGCAAGAAAGGAGGATTCAGAGCTCAAGGAGCCGGTGTAGATGGGAGAGCCAGTGCAGACGGGAGAGCCTGCGGCAGTGAGTCTTTTTTTAAAGTAAAGTGTCTGTGCAGGGAAACATGCAGACCTTACAAGTACAATTCTAGGAATTCTGACGACCACATACCCACAGAACCCACACACCACCAAAACAGACCACATTTCCATCATCCAGAAGCTTCCTGCCGACCTCCACCCACAGAGGCAATCAATAGCTGCCTGATTTTTGCCACCACTGATTGGTTGGCTAGTTTTGCCGTCCTCGAGCTCCCTGCAGACGGGATCCCGCGTCACGTCCGTCGTTGCCTCCTTTCACTCGGCACGGTGCGTGTGAAATGTGTCCGAGTGGCCTGCACATTTCACTGCGAGTAGTGCTCCGGACGCGGATGAACCACGGCTTGCTCGTCCTTCCTCCCGTCGATGGGCAGTAGGGCCGCTTCCAGGGTTTGACTCCTGTAGACGAGGTTGCTGTGAACATCCTTCTCTGGTTGGTTGGATGAGGGTTCGTTTTTTCACGGCTCTTGGCCAGTGCTCAGGAGTGCGGCGGCAGGTCGTATGGTACGTGCATTGTGATTTCAGGAAACTGCTGAAGAGATTCTAAGGTGGTTGTACCATTTCACACGGCCACCAGCAGCATGGAGGCTCAGGGCCACGGCCCCCGTCCATTGCTGGTGTCAGTCTAGTATCAGCCATTCTGCATCTTGTCGTGGTTCACCTTCTATTTCCCTGGAGAGGCATCAAGTCTCCGTCTCTTGGGGACTCTAAGTGACATTGTCTCAGCAACTAAAACACAGAGGAGCTGTGTCGGGGAGGGCACCACTCTCCAGAAGCCACACCCCCGAGTCATCACCACCATTTCTTTAGACCAGCAGGGGGGACCCTGGGGCAGAGATACCCCCAAGGGTCTTGGCCAGTGGACCGAGTGGTCAACAGCCCTCTGACGGGACTGAAGTGATCCACGCGCTTCCCACCTGCTTTCAAAAGTCATGGAGGGAAAAATCTTCCTTCCTGTGTATCCTTAACATACAAAATGCATTATAAAGACCACACATGGATTGTAGTAATAAATGTGAAAGTGTCAGATTTTTCCATAAAAAACAAGGACTATCAGAGCCGGTGAAAAAATGCCACTACAGGCTGTTTACAAACGGCTCCTCAGACGGTGTGGCTGGACAGATTAGAAGACGACAGAAGAACCTTCACAAAATGCAAGTGAGGGAAGCGAGGATCACAGCCCTCCCGCCGTCCATGCAGGACTCACAGCAGAAACCACGGGCAGCGAGGTTGTTTCCCCCGACGGAGGTGAGAGCTGATGGGGTGAGTGTCACCACCTGCTGGGCACAGCAGCAGCACCGACACATGACTGCAAAGGGAGAAACTGGCCTTCACAGGGCAGTCCAGGGTCTCTGACTCCCCCGCCCACCCAGATGGATGGTGGGGTGGGTCAGAATGATGGGATCTCGGAGGTGGGCTTGGTGCGCCCTATATGTCCCAGCGCTGATGGATGGGTCCTGGGGAGCTTCCAGGATCAGCAGGGGGCTGACCTGATGGGTGAGTGGGTGGGGGCTGGCACGGGCCTTCCTGAGCACTCCCTTGGATCCCACAGGCCCCTCTCTCCCTTCGAGGACCATCCTTCCCTGAAGGAGGAAGAAGTTGCAGCCAGAGGTATCTATGGGGGGTGGGAGGGCCAGGGAGAGACAGGGCACTGCCCCCCGAAATTTGGGGTCAGGACAAATGGGGTGGGGGTGGCAGGATCCCCGACAGCATTCTGCATCTCCCGCCAGCCCTGTGCTGCGTAGCCTCAACTGTACATGGAAAGGAGGGGAAGCCGGGGGACCAGATGGAGCCACATGGCCGTGGCTGTTCCTAGCCAGGAAGCGATGGGGATAGCTGACCCCACTTACAGCAACCGGGGAACTGGCTTTGCACCTCACGCAACGACCTAAAATATTGTTTTTACGGACTTGGAAGGGATACAGGCATGATGGGGCCTGGGTTTCCTTCATGACACACTTTTAGAAAGTTGAGTTCCATGGAATGAAGGAGCCTTATATTTGGGAGAAGGGGGGGTGAGGGGGGTTGGGGGGGACGGTGGTGAAACGGAGCAAGTGCAGCCTGGCATCCTGGGGCCACTTCCAGTTAGAGATGATTCACCCTGCAGGTTGGTCCTTTCTTAAAGGGGAGATGCAAATTTGATTTCTCACTTCCTCAGGCAGTCGTCCCTGGGTGACCACCCCAGGTGGGTGGGGCGACCCGCAGGTGAGGAGGAACCCCAGATCTGCCCCCACGGCCCACCTGAGCTGGGGTGCAGAGCTGGGAGCCCCCAGGAGGGAGCCGTGCACGGCAGGCACAGGGACAGGGTCTTGCAGGGACTCAGGAGAGGCCGGTGCCCTCCTCACTTGGCCCAGGCTCTCTCCCCGAAAGCCACCCCTCCGGCCAGCCCTCTGGCCCCCCTGCCGTGGGCTCGATGTCCAACAGGAGCTGTGTTGGCCCCAAATGGAGAAGTAGGTGATGTCCGCCCCGGGAGGAGCTCGGGCCTCACCACAGCCTCTCGGGAGACGAACCCATTTTGCAGCTGAGGAAACTGAGCTGAAGGGGCAGGGGACTGGCTCAAGCTCCCACAGCTGCGGGCAGCGGGGAAGGAGCGGGCCCGGGCAGCGGCTCCACATTGTGCGGCCCCAAGGGCTCACAGAGTCCGGGTGCATGCTGGTTCGCGCTTGACGGACCAGCGGATGGAACCACTGCGGCAGCCGCCTGGTCCTGTCGCGTCTGCAGGACGTGGGCCCAGGGGCGCACCTGAGGGGTCTCCTCGGCCCCTCGGCAGACTGTGCCCAAAGCCCGCTGGGCCTATATGGGGTGCTGTTCTCCACCGAGTCAGAAGGGGTCTCAGGGCATCCTGCCGGCTCCCTCATCTGGCTTTCTTGTGGCTTTCATTCACAGCCACGTTTTGTGAGGCATCTGAGTGAGGCACCCGTCACTGCCCTCAAGTCCCCCCTGGCTGGAACCGCCTGGAGGCCCGGCCGCCAATGGATGTCCTGTCCTGTCCTTCCCTCCTGTCCTCCTTTATCCCGATCCCATATCCTCCCCTGACAGCCCTAAGATGGGAGAAACGAGCACCCAGGACCCCAGTGGGTGCACGTCTGCTCCTGTGAATCTGAGCTGAGCTGGGCTCACTGCCCCGTAAGCCTCCATGAGGCAGGGCCACTGCGATGATGGGCGGCCACGTCCCCCTGCACACTTGCTCCCAATCAAGGGCCCAAGCTCCCAGGCGTCTTCCCTTGGGGCCTGCTGGGTCCTGACCCACCTCCAGAATTCCCAGGGTTCTTTTTGATGCCAGAATGCTGGCCCTCTGTGGTTAAATCTGCTTGGATCTGGCCAGCTCTTCCAACTGCCTGAGATGGAATCTGCTTCAGATTCTGCCACCCAGGGAGTCTGGGCCCCTCGCAGCCCCTCCCCATTGGCAGATGGTCTTCACGCCCCTGGGTCTTTCCCCAGGCCCAGAAGAGGGGTGTCGCTGACAGTGTCCAGCCAAGGCATTTCTCCTGACCATCACCGAGTGGGAGGCGGGCACTCCAACCAGACACCCCAGCCATCTCCAAGTTCTCCTCCTGTCTGTGTACGAAGCGCAAATATGGTGGGACTTTGACTCCTCAGAAGGAGGACCATGGAGAAGAGTAAAAACCTTTATTTGGAAACGTCACTGACATGGACACAGTGAGAAAAACACAGGAAGGAGGAAAAATAAAACTAACAAATAAAGAGGGTCTTCAAGAGGATGCAGAACCGATCTCTCCCTTGAGAAAAAGGAGCTTTACTTTGTTTTTAGTGAAAGACATCGCTTTGTGCCAGCAGACGTCCGGGGCCCAGGCCTCTGCACACATGGAGTTGGCAGGGTAGCACCTTGTTCTGGGGTTGGCTAGGGCGCAGGGTCGAGAAGTCACCATTTTCCTCCCGTCTCTGGCGATGTGGTCGCCACGTCTACTGCCCCGAGTTCTCGGTTTCAAAAGTGAAACGCAGTCACCACCTCCCATGATTGACTAGTGGGGTTGACATTAAGTGTGAGTGAAATGCCGAGTGGAGAGTCCTGCAGGATCAGAGGGAAAAGGTGGGAGGGCAGTGGGGGGAGGAGGGGGCGGTGCGCAGCTGATCCCCCAGAAGGAGAGCGAAATGAGGCCTCAGGACTGTGCCTGGGTTGGGACCGGGCCCACAGGGAATGGGGACAGGACAGGACGCTAACTGGCAGTGGGAGGGGTGCAGACACCCGCGGGGAGGGGTGGGCAAACACAGAGCGGCTTTTCAAGGTTCTCCTTTAAAAACTCTAGCTAGTGGGCTGGTCGGGAGGATCCCGTCACATTTTACTCCACAGCAGTGAGGAGAGCCGCCTGCTAGCCCATGGCCACCTTCCTGGACACCGACTGGTAGAAGACGCCGCCAAGCAGCTTCTGGTAGCTGGGCACGCGGAACTGGTGGCGCTGGCCATAGGCCACGTTGTACTCGGCCGTCTTGTCCGTGACCAGGACGCGAATGTGGGGCTCGTTCACCTGCTTGCCCACCACCACCACGAAGACCTCGATGTTCGCCCGCTGGGCCTCCTGCACGGCCTTCTTGATGGCCGCCGCTGTGGCCCCCTGCGAGTTGCCGTCTGAGAAGAGCAGCAGCCTCCTTTTGACCTCCTCCGACGAGGCCTCGCGGTAGAAGCGGGTCACGTAGCTGAGAGCATCGGTGACGTCGGTGGCATCGTTGATGAAGTCCATGCTGTCGATGGTGCTGGCCAGCACCGTGTAGTTCTGCAGGAACTGCAGGGACGCGCGCTCCGGCTGCTGCTGCCCCGTGCCGCTGTACTGCATCACCGAGACCCGCACCTCGTGGGCTGGGTTCTTCCGGCGTGCCGTCAGAAAGCGCTCAGCCAGCCGCTTGGCAAAGCGCTTGGTGATGTCAAAGTTGTGGCTGCCCACGCTGGCCGACCCGTCCAGCAGGATGGTGATGTCGGCCGGGGAGGAGAAGGTGACTGCGGGGCGGCGGGTGGCTGTTAGCGCTGGACTCTCCTTATCTCCAGACCATCGCCCTGGAACCCCTCCTCCCTGGGCCCCCGCGCGCTTGGAGGCCCCTCCTCCCCGGGCCCCCACAGCCCCAGGTACTCACTTGGGCAGGTGTAATCTGGACACTTCTTGTCTGTAAAAGAGAAGGACCCCACACAGCGTGAGCCCAGCAATTGCAGGGACCATCATTCTGCCTGGATCCCCCGTGAGAGGATACCAGGCGTCTCTGTGGAAGGCGCGGTGTGGCCGTGTGCACAGGTGACGTTCCTTAACGCCTGCCCAGCCCCCTACTCGGCCCACTCTGCCCACTAGGAAGGGGTGTCCCCTTAGTCAAGAGCGGCCTTTGAGGTCCCTCAGCAACTATTTCCTGGTCCTTACACCAACCCAGCGAGGGCTCAGGCAGAGCCTTGGCACCTTCTGAGAATGGGGAAACCGAGGCTCAGAGAGGAGGGTCTATAGGTAGCATGCTGTCCCCGGGCAATGCTGACCACTCTGTCCCCATCGCGTGGGGAGGGGGTCTCAAGTCTGACCCCGGCAGCTCCCTCTGGCTGTTCACCAGCTGCCTGCACTGTAGACGCGCCTCTGATCCCTGGTCTGAGCCCAATGGACATGTTCTGAGGTGGGCGCCTCTGAGCCGTCCTGGGCTCCTAGGCCCATCACTGCACACGTGTGTGGGTGTGCACACTCAGACCATGGCGATCACGTGTAGACAGAGGCCGAGAGACACAGTGCAGCCCACCCTCTGGGGAGCACCTGCGTGGACGCCGGGCCACATGGGAGAGTGTGGGCAGCCTGTGGGGAGGCAGATGGGCTGCTGGCCCCACGTGGGCATCGGCGCCTGCAGCTGGAGTCACAGTGGAGGGCAGAGGGTGTCCCAGCCTAGCTGAGCGGGCTCTGCACCCCGGCCCCTGTGCCCACCTATGCAGATCTGTGTGGTGATGTTCTTGAGGAAGGCATCCTCCAGCAGTTCTGCGTAGTTCTCCTTGACCAGTGAGATGCCGGGCCGACCCTGGGGTGCGAGGCCTTGGCAGGAAATGACATTGAGCTGGTCGGAACCCGCGATGGAGCCAAACACGTCCTTGATGCCCACGGAGACCACCTGTGGGAGAGGGACAGTGTCAGCACGGCCCCCAGGGAGAGAGCCCTCCCACGTCCCAGGCACCAGGGCGGCGGCAGGTGGTGTGCGGGTGGCCCCACCTGGATGTCAGGGCCGCAGAGCACGCTGAGGGGGGTGGTGTCCCTCTGGGTGTCTGAGCGGCCGTCCGTGATGACCAAGGCGATCCGGGTGTTCTGGGTGGGCGGCAGCAGCCGGCTCCGGGTGTACTGCAGAGCCTCGCCCGTGAAGGTGCCCCCCGCCATCCACTGCAGCTTCTTGATGGCTCTGCGGGGCCACAGCACCGTCAGCGCCAGGGCTGGGGTCAGGGTCAGGGTCAGGGTCAGGAGGGAGGCCAGGATCGGGATCAAGGATAGGGCCAGGGTCAGGAGCAGAGTCAGGCCTGTTGTGGGATCAGGGGCCAGGGTTGGGCTCAGCCAGGGTCAGGGCCGAGTGCACGGGGTCA
This sequence comes from Equus quagga, assembly GCF_021613505.1. NCBI lineage: Eukaryota > Metazoa > Chordata > Mammalia > Perissodactyla > Equidae > Equus > Equus quagga. Next base: position 40,442,634 of record NC_060287.1, on the reverse strand, counting down.
GGCAGGGACAGGGCTGGTGGGCTCATTGCGATGCGGATGCAGGCCTGGGGGTGCACTCACTCCTTGAGCTCCTGGGTATTCCTGATGTTGGGGTCGCTCAGGCCCACGTGCTCCTGCATCTGGTTGTGGCTGTACTGCACCACGCCCGCGTGCGACTGCCCGGCCTCAAACTGCACGGGGACGCGAGGTCAGGGGCCCCGGGGTCCCAGCGGCCACCCCTGCCCGCTCCCCGCCGGCCCCTCCCTCTGCCATCTGTCCCAGGCTGGACCAGCTCACAGGCCCAGGGGTGGCTCTCACACGCTGGTGGGCTGGGGTTACATCTTCAGAGAAACAAAGGGCCCGGTCTCTGATGGCCCCCGGCCCCTCTGCAGCCTCGTCAGGACGGACCCTTGTCTCCCTGGGAACGTGCATTCTCATGTGAGGGGGCCCAGGGGTGCTGCCTCACCTTGACCAGCTCATCCCTGCTCAGCCGGTCGATGACCTTGACGATGAAGTCCTTGGCGATCTCAAAGTTCTGCAGGCCGATGCTCTCCGAGCTGTCCAACACGAAGAGGATGTCGATGGGGCCGCACTTGCACTCTGGGGGGAGGAGTGGGGAAGGGTCAGCCCCAGGGCCTCCCAGGACCCCCACTCAGAGCAGAGCAGCCCCTTGGGGCGGTGGGCTTGGCTGGGACCCCAAGCTGTGGGGAGGATGGACTGGGCAGGTCCTGCCCCACCTGTCCCTGGTCATGGTAGTTACTGGGGAGCCGGTGGGGTCTGTTACGGGGGGACGAGGAGCCAGCACCCAAGGACCGTGACGGTGTGGGTGGGGGCGTGAGTGCCAGCTGCAGCTCCACAGCGTGCACTGAGAGGGGGCCACCCCACCGCCCGGGGTCATTCTTCTCAAAAGCTAAAAACACACGAAAAACGTTCTAACGAGTTAGAAATGACACTCACCACAGCAAGCTGGGGAAAGAGGAGAAAGAGGACATTACACACAGTCAGGAACCCGCGCTGTGTCAGAAACCTAAAGGACGCACGCCCTCAGCCGCCCCCCAGCCCCCGACGCCCTGACCAGGTGGGCCGCTCTGCCCGGCGGCTGGGCCACCTTGCTGGGTCCCCTGCCCCCCGGGACTCCCTCATGGTTGGGGCACGTGCCCGCTCCTCTGGCTCGCCACTCTCTCAGTCAGTTTAATAGATGACAGAGCTGGGGCCAGGGGACGTGATTCTGTCTGCCTCAGGCGGTCATGCACACGTTGGAGGTACTCACAGCACATTTTCATGATGATGTCCAGAATCTCGCACTCCTGGGGGGAAGAAACACTGGCAGGATGGCTGAACTGCCTCCCCCTCCAGCCAGCACTGCCCCAGATCTGGGGGCGAGTCCCGCCCTGTGGCCACCCTCCCTGGGACCACAGCAGGGCTGGGTTTGGGCAGGGGCTCTCCCTTCCCAGGGCACCACCTGCTCTGCCTCTGGGGCAAGGACATCTGATGTGGTCAGGACATGTGGCCATCACGTATGCCCCATGGCCATAATGTGTCCCCCATGGCCATCAGGGATCCCCCATGGCCATCATGTGCCTTCCTGTGGCCATCATATACCCCCTTGTGTCCGTTACATGCCCCCCATGGCCATCACAAGTCCCCCATGGCCAGCATGTGTTCCCTTCTTGCCCTCACGGCTCTCTATCTCCCATGATATCTTTGGCCGGAATGGTCAACCCCCAAGGACATTCACAGACACGCCACTTACGTCCATCTCTGGTGGTCCTGGGAGTCCTGGGGGTCCCTGTCAGAGAAAAGATGAGAGAAAGGCTGTGAGGCCCCCTGTGGCCCCGCTGGCTTCCTGGGCTGTGGCTCTGAGAGGAGCCCTCGGGCTGACTCCCCATCCCATTAGGAGCCCTGAAGGCCGGGGCAGCCGGGCAGCTGAGGCTCCTGCACACGAAGGGCTGGAGGAGACCCTGCAGCTGCCGTCCCCTCTGACAGCTGCCCAGCACTTGGCCTTTCCAGGCGGCCAGTGGATGGGCTCTGGGGCCCTGTCTGCGGCTCACCCGCACTGCCACCGGGTACAGAGTCCCCTCTGGTCTAACGGTGCTGCCTCTGCGGGCACCCGTCCCAGGCTGTGGAGCACCCCCATCACCTCTCAGGTGACTGGCCCCTTCTTCTCTGCCCCCTGAACCCCCCGGCCTCTCAAAACTGCCCGTTCCCTCCCATCCCACCTGTCAAAGCCCCAACCTTCCCAAGACTTTCTGGAGACTCGTTCCCCAAATTCCTGCCCCACCCCGCTCCCAGCCCCTCCCAGTCCCCACTCTCCTGCAGCCTCAGAATCCTGGTGCCCCCACCCTGGCCGGCCAGTCAGACTCACCGGAGGGCCTTCGGGGCCCCGATACCCCTTCGCTCCTTTGACACCACGGGGTGAAATTTCAGTGTTCTGAAAGGAAAGAGCATGGCGTCACCAGACACCACTGTGCGTGGCTGGACCACGTGCTGCACGTCTGTCCACCGTCTCCTCATCTCCTCGTCCCCTCAGTGTCTGCCCACAGAGCCTCAGCAGCCCCGAGGGCACACGGCTGCCCCCTCCCCGGCCCTCACAGTCGCAGACCCTGGGGCCAAGGCTGAGTCAGGATTTCACAACATGCCACTAGGCTCTGCACTCACGTCCTCTCCAGGGTCTCCAGCTTCTCCTTCGTCCCCCTTGAGGCCGGGATAGCCTTTAGTGCCCTGCGGGTGACATGGAACACTCGGTCAGGGGGGCACAGAGTCCTGCAGGCAGGCATGTGCGTGGTGGGCGCTGTGGGTGCTGTGGCCCTGGGCTCCTGGGGGGGGCGGAGGCTGGAGCCCCCATCTCTGTGGTTTGGCAGAGCTTCTGGGGCCATGGGGGGCAGCCCTCGCCCAGGAGAGGCATCCTGGCTGTTCCTTTCCTTCACAAATTCTCTATTTTAAATCAGCTTTACTAAGATAGAATTTACACATATTTTATTTCCTTTTTAAGAAGCAGAAGTTTTCCAAGGAAAAGATAATGACAAGGAGACACTGTCTGCCCCGCCCCCCACCCCACACACATCTCCTGGGGAGAAACTGAGGCTGAGTGGGCCGGAGGACACCCGAGGTTTAGGGGAGACCGGGGTGTGGTCGTGGGGAGCGGCCCTGTCCGTCTGCCCAGAGGCTGAGTCAGTCACCAGGCACCCCAGGCCACGTGGGAGGGGCCTCGGCGACGAGCCTGGGATAAGGATGTGTGTGCGTGCATCTTTGCACATGTGTGCATGTGAGTGTCTTTGCTCATGGGTGTGTGTGTGCATCTTTGCACACATGTGCGTGTGCATGTACTCACGTTTATCCCAGGAGGGCCCCTGCTGCCCGGATAGCCCTGCAGGGAAGGCGGGACAGTGAGGCCAGGCTCTGAGGGGGTCCCAGGCATCAGTCCCTGGCCAGTCCTCGTCTGGGTCCAGCCCAGCCAACCCACGTGTGCCCGGGTGGCCGCAAGGGGTGCTGGGGTGGGAGCTGGGGGCACTCACCGGGAAGCCGGGGAAGCCCTCGGTGCCATTTCCGGGGGGGCCGTCTTCTCCCTGGAGAGAGCAGACTGAGTCCCATCACTGGGAACCGCCGGGCCAGCGACGACGCCAGACGCGGCGGGCACAGGCAAGGGGCCCATCAGCCTGGAAGGCGGCTCCCTGACCGGGTTGCCGAGGGCCCCACACCCACCTCCCCTGGACCTCAGAGCGGGTGGCCGGGAGAGGTGCCCCATGCTGCGCGCAGACGCTGACGCAGCCGTCACTGTCACCATCCGGTTGCTGAGACCCCGACCCTCAGTCAGAGCCAGGCCTTTGGTGGCCCACGCGGGCTCTGTGCCCTCAGACGGTCACTCACCCTTGCGCCCATGAGCCCGGGGTCTCCGGGGGGTCCTGCAGGCCCTGGGGCTCCTCTGGGGCCCTGAGGAGGAGAGAAGCAGGTTTGAGGTTTGGGAAGAACATCGAGGCGACAGGCAACACCAGCTCCGAGGCACAATGCCTCTTTGAGGAAAATACAAGTGAATTAAGTAAAATAATGTGTTTGTACTCATCAGCACAGTAATGATTAAAAGAAGGATTTTCAAACAGGTAATCTCGGGGCTGGTGCACGTGGAGCCAACCAGGACCCCGTGGGGCCTTCGGGTCCACACCTCCCACCAACTCCAGGCAGGGAGGGGCTCCAGGACGGGAACAGAGATGGGACAGGGACCGGACCGGGTTACTGACAGTTACCTGTGGGGCTTGGAACGCAAGCTGCCTGACTGCAGGAGCTCACAGAAACCAGCGGACACGACCACAGTGTGGCCAGGGCGCACGTGTCAATAACGTTTTGAAAAATCATTAGGGTTTTAGGAAAATGCTTGTAATGAAAAAATTTTAAAAACCTCATGAAGCCAAATTTATGAGGCATAATATTGTTCACGCTGTTTATCTCTGGGTGGCAGTATTTTAGATTTCAATTCTCTTTTTTATTGTTTCCTGCATTTCACACATATTCTAAAAGTCACATATACCATAAAATGAAACAAAACATTTATCCAGTAAATGGGCTGGGGGCTGTGCCCAGTCTGAAGGGGCCCCCAGGGAAGCACTGGCTGGAGGCGATGGGGTCTGGGTCAGGGCTGGCCGCTTCTGGGGCGGGGGCAGCAAGGGCTACTCACCTCCAGCCCCGGAGGGCCCTCATCTCCTCGGTATCCTTTAGGTCCGATGGGGCCAGCCTCACCCTGCAGAGAAGACACACCGTTGGGCCTCTCTACCCGACACCTGCCCTCATGGCCCCAGCCTGCCTCCGGGACGCGCCCCCCACTGCCGCTGGCACTCCATCGACTCCTCTCTGTGCTGGCGGATCTCCTGTCTTTCTGGGTCCAGGGTCTTGGTCCCGTCTGCACTTCACGGACAGCCCAGCCAGGCCCAGGGAAGGCAGAGGAACTCGCATCCCTTGCAGAGCCGACCGGCCCGCCTGGCCCCTGCACACCCCTCCAGCCACAACCCTGGACTCAGAGGTCTGTCCGCTGGGCCCTGTTATTAGGCTGTCAATTCCCCGAGGCCTTTCTTGGCTGGCCCTTCTCACAAACGTGGACAACTCTCCGTTATCCGCCTGTTCCATCACCCAGCCGTCAGCCGGGAGGCTGATGCTGTGTTGCTGCCCGCGCCAAGACCATGGAAGAGCCCAGCTGTGGCTGGTGGTCCTAGCACCTGTGTTCTCACAGCCTCGGGCAGCATCTGCATCACACACTTCACCCCAGGCTTGCATACTGGAAACACTGTGAACTCGGGTTCACAGTCTGGGGCCCTGAGATGCTACCCTGGGGACATGAAAAGGGGGGACAGGAAGGAAAATGGGAAAGTGAGGCCCTGGGTGCCCAAGGCCAGGCCAGTGAGAGGCCAGAGGCCATGTCCGGCGACACTTCCTGGTCCTCCTAGTTCACCCCAAGACACAGGAACACCAGGACCTGCCGAAAGCTGGCTGGGCGGGGCGCCCTGGGACCAGCCCGAGGCTCCCACTCCTGGCGGGCAGCACTGGCGGTCACACGGGGGGGAGGGGTAGTGCCCTCTCCAGGGCGGAGAGGAGGCAGGGAGGCCTGGTGAGGGCCGATGTGCAACAGAAGGAGAACCGGAATGGTTTCCTCCATTTTCCCGATTGCTCAACTGCTTTTTCTTGGGATTTGGAAAAACAATTTCCCAGAAAGTTCCCCATGGACGCCATGATGTCGGAGCCGATGGCCTGTTGGGTCTGGAGTCGTGGAGGCTGTGACAGGCTCAGGAGACGCCCGAGCCCTGGGGATGGACACAGTGCTGAGGCTGGGAAGTTGAACGTCCAGTGTGGACAAACTTGGGTCCAAAGCCAGCCCCCCTCAGCTCCAGCCCCTCAGGGAACCAGCGCATCTCGGGTTGGGGAGCAGGCCCTGGTCACGGCTGGAGGGACAGGGACTCCTCCGCAGGGCAGCTTCCTGCGAGGCTCCCCAGCAACGCTGGTCATGAGCCCTGGTGGGGGCATCCCCCTCCCTCATACTCTCTGGCTGTTTCCTTTTTGTACAGTGACTATTAATTTCTCTCAAAATTGGGAACATAAACAAGCAGGCACTGTTGGAACGCTCAGGAGTAAACCCCGGTGACGGCTCCTGCCTTTAGCGGCTTATGCTGTTTGTGACTCAAGCAACTTCGGGAAGGGGGAATGGCGGCCCAGGGCAAGAGCTGATCATGTGGCTGTGCGCCTGACCCAGCTTGTCCCACAGCACGGGAGCCGTCGCGCCACTCCTTGGTGCTGTCTGGAAATGTCACCAGCAGCCGGACCAGGAGGCCTGAAGTAAAACCTACTGTGAAGCCCAAGTGATTACAAATGGGAATCGGGCAGAACTTGGAAGACTGTGGGCACAACCCAGCAATTCCAGGAAGAGACACATGTGGGTACCGGAGTTCAAATACAACGAAAGTGCATTTTAGTCACCAGGAAAGATACTTCTGCCATCAAGTGTGTTGTGACGATAGGCTCACTATTCACAGAAAAAGTCAAGCTGGGTCAAGCCCACCTCACTCCCAAACCTGCGACATTTACTCCAAAGGCATCAAAGATAAAAGCAAAAACTGCAGTAAAGGGGGGAATGCATTTGGAACCTTGTAAACGAGCCGGACATCCTAGCAACCAAAAGCCACAGACAAAGTCAACATGCAGGTGACAAGCGAAAAGGTGTCTGCACCACAGACAGGGGTCTCATACCATCAACCCAAGAATCACAGCCTCCCAGGAACATGAGCCACTGCGGGAAGAGCCAGGAAGAGCACATGACAGCCTGGAAAGCGCGAGACCTCGCTCAGCCTTTCCCATAAACAGTTGAGCAAACCAAGAGAGGACGTGGTTTTCACCAGAGAAGCAAAAATGTACGTTTGAAGTTTGATAATATCTCATGTTGGCAAAGGTGTGGGTACCGTCTATTTTGCATTCTCAGGAGGAATGTAAGTTGGGCCTCTGTAGATACATAGGTAGGATTATTTAGCAAAATCAATGCACGCACACCCCATTTGGCCAAGAAATTCTCCTGCTAAGAATGTACATTCTGCATATAGCCTTGGAAGTATTTCAAGATGGATGGGTGGATGGATGGATGGATGGATGGATACATACACACATACATAAATGTTGGATGGATGGATGGATGATAGATGATAGAGATGGCTGGATGGATGGAGAGAGAGATGATAGACAAATGGTAGAGACAGACAGATGATAGATAAATGACAGAGATAGATAGATGATGGATGGATGGGTAGATGAGTGACTGGCTGGGTGGATGGATAGATAATAGATGATGGATGTACGGATGATAGATGACAGATAGACGGATGACAGATTGGTGGATGGATGGATAGAGATAGATGGACAGACAGATGGAGAGACAGATAGACAAGCTGACAGAGGCAGACGGACGTTGATAGTTATCAAAGCATTTTTCTGTTAAGCAAAATACTAGAGACAATCTACATGCACGCTGAGATGGGACAGATGGCACATCAAATAAGTTTGTACAGTGGAAACAGTGACACTGAAAAGTTTGGCGGGTCTGGAGCGCTGACCTGGACAACTGCCAACACTTATCACTCATCACGGGCGGATGCTAATTGTGTAAACTGCAGGCGCATGAGGCCACTCTCACACACTCTGTGCTTTTTCTAGAAGGATTCTAGAAGAAACTAAGTTTTAGAAGAAACTGAGCAGTGATACCTGTGGTGGGGGAGGGGACAGGAGCATCCTGTTTTTCCATGAGCACCTCCTCCTGTTGCAGTTACTGATTTTAACCATTTCTCTCTCGTGAAACAAAACGAGGTGGGACAACTCACTTTACAGGAGTCTTTGAGCCCGGAGAACTTCTAAGCCTTATTTTGAGAGACGTCATCCTCCCTCACTGCCAAGGAGGAGGAGAGCCAGACAAAGTCAGGAGCCCACCAGAGGCCTCCTCCACTCCCACGTGGCCCCCTGGCCCCCGGAGATGCCTCGCTCCTCAGACAGCTGGCTCCTGGCCAGCTCAACTGGGATTACGTGCGAGGAAAGTTTTCCACTGAGCTGGCCCTGCTGTCTCCAGACGGTCTGTATTATCGAATAAATGGATCCCTGCCCGCCCCCTTCCACCCACCCTGGAATGGGCCCGAGGTGCATTTTTAATGCTCGATCAGGAGAATTGGCAAAACATCTCTGCCCTATTGTGGATGGTTCTTTTTTGTTATTTTTTAAAATTCCTTTTTTGCTAAAACTCCAATTTCAAATTTCTTTCCATAAGAAAAGCCACCAAAAAACTGGAAGCCATGAGCCAAGCCCCACCAGAGCCCAAAGCCTGGCCACCCTGGACCCAGCGCCATCTCACAGCCCACTACCGGGAGCTCTCCGACCCCTCTTGGTGCTGTCACCTCGTCCTGCCCCTGGGAAGTCCCCAGGCTCAGAGGCCACTCCTTGCGGTCTGCCTGGACCTCCTCCCTGCGTGGTCCAGCAGCACACCTCACCCTCAGCACAAGGGACATGGGGACGCCCAGGGAGCTGTCCCACCCAGGAAATCCCCATCACAGGAGCAGCGGGTACACAGGCCAGAGTCTGGGGTGAGCTGAGAGGATCTGGCCACCCAAGACGGAGGGGGACTCCAGAGAGGGAGGTACAGGGAGGAGGAGGAGGCAGGATCATGGAGGGTCCCCTGGAAGCTGCAGGCATCGTCTACCAGGCCCCCTCGTGTGGTCTCCTGCGAGCGGTGGTCCTCGCAGGAAGGAGGTGGAGATGAAGCCCCCAGTCCTGGTGATGTGGTGCCACCCTCTAGAGCTGGGGGCACAAGGCTGGCCGGAGCCCTTGCTCCCCCATCTCGGCATAGCCAGGGTGACGACCCCCAGAGGCACAGGGTCCAGGCAGGGCCTTCCTTCTGAGCCCTCAGAGATGCACAGTCACCCCAGGTCCCCGAGGCCTGACGAGCCCCTCTCTGTGGAGGCTTCAGGGCACAGGCACCCTGGCGGGAGGCCTGGGACAACAGCCGCCCAGTGATGAAGGGCAGGAAACTGCCTTCCGGATGAGTAGAGGACAAAGGCTCCATCTCAGGCCAAGAGCCCAGTGACTGAGATGCTGGGGCCCCAGGCAGGGCAGCACCCCAAATCGCAGGGTCTCCAAGGGTGCGTAGGTCTTGGGCACGGCCCCACCCTGCAGCGACCCTGGGTTATGAGAGGACGGTGGTCCCTGCCAGCCCGACGTCCTCACCGCACAGGTGGTTCAGTTCATGCTTTGAGTTCACTTGTGCCTTGTGTCTCCCCCACTGGACCGCCAACCCCTGAGGGCAGGACCAGGCTCCAGACTGGGCTCTGCGGGAAGCTGTGCCCCCTGCCTTCCAATACTCCCCCCGGGGTCAGCCTGGGCTCCAATGGGGCCCCCAGAGCTCTGCCATGATGCAGCTGGCCCCCAAGGGCTCCAGGACGCCACAGGATGTGGCCACTTCAACAAGCCCGGCAGCCCGGCCCAGACTGCCCCTTTGTCCAAGGGCTGCCTGGCGCTGATGGCTGTCCCAGCACCGACCGCACTATGTGCGTTCACTCCACCCATGGACCACTGTGGTGGGGACCCCAGACTCCAGGCTGGGGTCTGGAGAAGGAAGAAGAGCTGAGAACACAGTCCCACCTCTCCTTACCCCTGCAGCTCACAGCCTCCTGTCTGCTCCCCCCGCCCCTGGAGTAGGGGACCCGCTCACCTGACTCCTCCCCTCCCCCTCCCCCCGGTTGGCTGGCAGGTCAGATTCTCTGCTTCCTGAGGCCCCCACTCTTCTCTCCTTCCCCAGCATGGCCTCTGGAAGGCGTCACATCCAAAAATTCTGGAACTTTCCATGCACTGATGCTCTCAAGTCTACCTCCAGCCAGGATCTCACGCCTGGGATCCAAATGCTGAGTGAGCCTCTCCTGGGGCTGTGTCTCCAGTGTGGGGTGCCTGATGTCACGGGCTCAGTCCTCCGTGATGCTGCCGCGTGTGTACCCTGACCTCGATGGCTCACTGCTGGGCCTCCACCCTCTTCCGCCCTCCTCCAGAGCCAGCCCAGCCAGGGAGCCCCTGCCCCAAGGGCAGAGTGCGGGGGGTAGCAGGGGCATCTGCCCATTCAGCTCTGTGCCCTGGCAGGTGGCCCCTGATGACAAACGGGTCCCTCTGTGATCCCTGGGTGTCTGAGGGCCCCAGGAGCTGGGCCTGCCCTCACCAGCTTGCACTTGGCTGCCCCTGGCTCCCACCCCCAGCACCCCCGCCATCTCCCAGGCTCACCCCCTGCAGGAAGTGCCCTGAGTCAGAGGTGGAGAGAGACCTCCCCCTAAATTCATGAGCAGCTGGGAGCGTTTCTGCTCCAAGATCCAAATCGGCAGACCTAGCTCACATGTGGACACCCACCCCCACCTCATCCCCTGAGAGCCTGGCCCCCTACCGGGTCTCCGGGGACGCCGACAGGGCCTTCTCGTCCCTGGTCACCTTGGGGTCCAGCTTCGCCCTGGGGAGGAACAAGCAGTGAGTGTGGGGCCAGGGGAGAGCGGCTGCCCCGGGCAGATGGCCTTTGGAGGAGGCCTGGGGGGCCCAGAGCCGGGAGGGGCCTCTACTTGCTGTGGCCTCCTCCTCTTGCCCCCACTTCTCCATTTTTACCACCATGTGGCCATGTGCTGGGCCATCCAGTGGCTCTTGCGGGTTCCGCAGGTGGCAGTGAGGAGGCAGCAGCCCCCCTGAGGCCTGGAGGCAGCTCCCCACTGTGCCTCTTGTCCAGTGAGGCTCAGGGACGTCCCGGGCCTGGGAGCTGGGGTCCTGCCAGCCAAGCCTCAGGGCCAGAGCTACAAGTGGCCTGCCATACTTTCTGTGTGCCTGGCCTTCAGTCTCATCTGACCTCAGGGTGGGGGGACTCGGAAGAGGGTTGAAGCCACGTTATCCCTGCTCGGACGTCCCTCCAGCCCCTGCATGGGGGCCGTGGGCCCTGGGGACCCCCAGGGAACAAGGTGGGGTCAGAAAGCTGAGTCTCCCTCCCCGTGACCTTGGCCTCAGACTAAGCTTGCTCTCGCCATCAGGACACCCTGGTCAGGCATCTAGAGGAGGAGCATTTCTGCCCGAGGGGTCACAGCGAGAGGGACCGCACGGCCTCTGCGGAGTCCTGTTCTGGGGATGAGAGGTGGCATCGCCCGTGTCTGCAGGTAGAGGGTTGGCCGCATCTGACACTGGGAGACCTGGGTCCTTTCCACCACAGTCCCAGAGGGTGGAGTGGGGCCTGTCCCTCCACCCTGCTCTCCAGCCAGGTGCTCTGGGGGTCCAGCAAATCCTTCCCAGTGACCCCCGAGGATGGAGGAAGCCCACCCCACTCCCGGCTGGGGAGCCTTCAAGATGAAGGGGCCACAGCCACGGGGCCACCACAGCCTCTCGGCTGCAAGGTTCGTGTGGCTCCCACTTCCTAACATCCCCTCTTGACGGTTTAACAAAAGAAATTTCTTCCAAAGAAGAACGCAAGCTCTGTCTGCAGAAACACTTGTGGAGCTGGCGGGCGATCGAGACAGTTAGAAAAGCCAGATGTGCGATGGGAGGGCCTAGTTGAGTGAACTGTGTCACACGTGCAGCTGCAGCAATGACAGGCGTGCAGCACCGTGAAAGGCGTGGACTGGGGACAGAACACGCCGCCGGGCGGGTTGTTGCAAGTACTGCAACCGCGATCTCGCCGACCCTGCGTTTCCACGGGGACAACACCTCGCAGGCTAGGGGCACCCCAGTTGTCTCGGTGATGTTTCTAGGCTGTCAGTGACGAGGGCAGAGAGGGCGAGCCCACTTCCTGCCTCGGCCAGGCCCCTCGAGAGGACCCGGGTGAGAGCACGGCTCCAGGGTCTGGGATAGGGGCAGCTGGGTTCCCCGCATGTGCCGGGGACTGTCTTTGGGAAGACAGGTGAGGGTGCGGGTCCCCTGGAGTCTACTGTGTGCATCCTGCGGTTCTGCTGGCCTGACCCCTGCCCCTCAGCAGACGGGGTTCCAGCTTTAGGAACGTGACTCACCGGGTCTCCTCTAGGGCCCCGCACGCCTGGCGTCCCCCGTGGTCCCCTTTCCCCAGGGCCGCCCTGTGGGGAGAGAAGCAGAGGGAGGTAGGGGAGGGACTCAGACAGAAGCTCTGGATCTGTCAGGCGGAGATGCTCCGCGCCAGCCATACGGCCACGTCCCCACTAAACGGTGAGGCCCAGAGCCCAGAGCACCAGCCCCCGACTCACCCTGTCTCCGGGGGGACCGTCAGGCCCTGAGTTTCCCTGGGATCAAGGGGAACAAACACAAGTGTTAGTCTGGATGGGGCTCTGCCTCAGGCTCTGTGACAGGGCAGGAGGCTGACCGGGGTGCTCACCTCGTCGCCAGCTTCTCCCTTCTCTCCAGGGGGACCAGGCTCACCGGGCTCGCCCTGTGAGGAAGGAAGACAGAATCGTCCATCTGTGATCCAGTGCAGGGCCCAGGGCCGCAGCTGGCCTCTGTTCCTGGTGGTCTCTCCCAGGGCCCGGCCCCACCCTGGCTGCATTGGGGGGCTGCATGCAAGCTCACCTCATCTCCAGGGGGCCCTGTGTCCCCCGGCCTCCCGGGCTCCCCATCGGCTCCCGGTTCACCCTGGAAAGATCAGAGGGTCAGCCTGCAGGAGGCCATGCCTGGCCATGGGGGGCTGGTGATTCTGGGCTGAGCCTCCTCATCCAGACCTCAGGTCGCTCTCCCTGACCAAGCACATGAGCCTCGGAGGCCAAGGACCCTCCCCAACCAGCCACATCCCTACAGGAATCCTCGAGTCGCCTCCCTGCTGCGGACTGAGCCCAGACACCACGCACGGCAGAGGCAAGCCCAGTTCTGGAGGGCGAGATTCCGAAAATCTAGTCCCGGAAATCCGAGAGGACGTGCTGGGGGCAGAGTCTAGTTGCCTCTCCTCTTTCCTAGCACTTCCTGTAGCTGAAAACCCAGAAAAATACCGGCAACAGAAAACTCTGCTTTAAATTAAACCCAAAATATCATCTCTTCATGTTCACGTCTCTGCCGACTTCCCGCCATCGGCATCGCTGTTCACTCCTGAGTTCTGATATCTACGCGAGCAGACGCATTCTGGGATGGGACTTGGGGCTGGGCTGTGTGGACGCCGAGGGCTGGCCCCCTGGGCCTGGGCCGAGGGCAGGCGGGAAGTGTCAGGATGTGGCCTCGGGTCGTGGGGAGGACTCTCCTGGGCAGACGCGCCTGCCGTGGGTGGCTGGCAGGCGGTAAGTTCTACCCAAACCTTTGTTCCCGCTGTTCCCGCCCGGGCTCCCGCCTGCCCTGGGGGGCATCTGCTGCAGGAAGGATTTCTGACTGATGCTCAGCGGACCATGAAGCCCGGCCCCCAGGGGCTCGGCTCAGGTCACTGACCTTTGCTCCTTTCAGTCCAAACGCACCAGCATCACCCTTGGGCCCGGGAGGTCCTTGAACGCCCTGGGGAGAGGACGGCAGAGGTCAGCCCAGCGGCTTAAACGAGCCGGCGGCGAGCTGTGCGTAAATATGTCAAAAGCTGCGGAGGCAGGTCTGTATGCAGCCCAGCCTGCGGGGGCTGCTTGGAGCGTGAGAAGAAGGGTGTGAGCCAGTGTTCACTCCCGAGAACTTTCAGTCTTAAAACACGGGTGAGAGAGAGCCACTCACGTCCAGTCCGGGCGAGCCCTTGCAGCCTGGCAGGCCGGGGTACCCTGTCTCCCCCTGGAAGGAGGAAGGCAGAGTCAGTGGTCAAGGCTCTCAGCCGTGGCTCATCCACCCCTTCCTGGGACATCCCTACCCTGGGAGATGCAATGAGCAGGGCCCAGCGGCTTGGGATCCACTAGGACCTCGGACGTGGCAGCCACGTCTCCTGCCTTTTACACCACGTCCGAGTTGCCAGGAGGGACCGCACACGAGACCCCCTCCACACGCCTCGGGGTGGTCCCTGGCTCTGCCCACCACCCCCTGCCCGAACCACGTGCGCCAGCCCCCTCACCCACGGAGGAGGGGTTACCTTCATGCCATCCACACCGTCGATGCCGCGCTTGCCCTTCTCACCCTGCAAGGTGCAGAGACCCGAGAGGGTCAGATGAGGGTCAGACCCCTCCCCCGGGGCAGCACACAGCCCCCTGCCACACTTACCTTGTAGCCCTTGGGTCCCCTGGAGCCCTGCAGAGACAGGAAGGGAGGGTGAGGGGGGCAGTCTCCCTGTTGTGGGGCAGGTTCCCCGGAAATCCCAGGGGGGTGGAGGAGGATGGAGGGCAGCGAGGGGGGGCCCCCCGCCAGCTCCGCTTGGCCCGGCCAGGCGGGGCACAGGCAGTGGCATCCTTGTGTAGGTGAGGCGGGCGGCTCCAGGCCCTGAGGCACTCATCCCGAAGTGGCTCCTCACTCACCTTGTCCCCTCGGCTCCCTTTTTCTCCCTACACAGCAAACAGAAGAGGAAACAGGGCTGTTACAGCAGCGTCTGGGGGGACGACCCCGGGGACAGCTGTGAGGGGTCTCGGCTCAGCCAGGAAAGCTGCCCGGAAAGAGGAGGAGGGAAGGCCTACCTTCATCCCCTGGTAGCCAACGGGTCCGAGGTCCCCGGGCCTTCCCTGGAACAGAGGAGGGAGCACGTCAGACCCCCGGGGCAGAGGCAGCCCCCACCCAGCCCGCTTCGCCCCCACTACACTCAGGCCTGGTCAGCCAGAGGGATGGAGCTGGCTGACCGCTGGCCAGGCTGGACCCCGGCCCCCTCTCTGAAGGCCCCCCACTCCTGGGGACCCCTCAGAGGAGCTCCAGGGAGGGGGGAGGTCAGGAGCCCCCAGGAGGAGAGGGGTTTGTGGGGAGACTGGCTGGAGCAGAGGCCTTGGGACTTTCCTGGCAGACCCCCCCGCCACCCGTCCCCCAGTCCTAGCCCCTCCAAGGGCAGGCTGGACATGTGGGGGCCCGAGGGCTGGTGGGCCCCGCCAGGTGAGATGCACAGGAAGGAATGGCTGTGCTGTGCGCCCCCGGCCCTCGTCGCCCACAGGACCACGTCCTCTGAGGGTCAGGCCACGTGACCACGGTGCTCAGAAACCAGGCATCCTTCTGGAAACTTCCTCAGCCGGTTCCCCAGCCTCAGGTTTAGCACCCCCGCCCTGCAGTCAGCCTCCCGGCACTCACGGGGTCTCCGGCTTCTCCTTTCTCTCCAGGCAGACCCGGCTTCCCTCGTTCTCCCTGGAACACAGAGCAGATCAAGGTCAGGGGACGCTTGATGTTTGTTTCTAAAAGGCTGGTGAAAGGGACCCCTACTTCCTCACAAAAAAAGGTTTAAAAAGACATTCCGTCGGCCTATACCCTTCGCATGATTTGCAGGCAGCTTCCCTGTCACCCGTGGCCTGTCGTGGGGTCTGCGAGGTCAGGTCCACGTGTCCCCTCCCTCGCAGCGCCCCGGCCATGGGGCTGCCCTGCACCGGCCCCACCGACCCCTGAACCTTCCCTCTCCGTCTGGCCTGCGCCTGTTCCTGCCACTGCTCTGGGCTCCCAGGTGGGGGTGTGGGTGGCGTGGGCAGGCAGGGGGGTTGACACAGCAGCCCCTACACTGCTCAGCTCCCGTGGTCGGTGGTCGCAGGGCTCCAGGGCTACTGGACCCAACAGTTTTTAGGAGAAACCAGAAATCTGGACTTTCATGAGCAATCTCCCAAATTGTAAATATTGGCAACTAATTCTGATTTTGGAAATCTCCCTGTGTGAGCCACGCCTGGACCTGGACCCTAAGCTCGCACCCCGACCCACAG
Source organism: Equus quagga (assembly GCF_021613505.1). Taxonomy (NCBI): domain Eukaryota; kingdom Metazoa; phylum Chordata; class Mammalia; order Perissodactyla; family Equidae; genus Equus; species Equus quagga. The sequence goes on along the minus strand of NC_060287.1, from coordinate 40,426,906 downwards.
TAAGCCCATCTCCAGGGACAGAGCCGCAGGGGCTCGTGTCCTCCACCTCCGGGAGGAGGCTGGCATGGTCAGACCCCCACACCCCACACCTGCCTTTAGCCGCCAAGTCGACCCCGGGGTCCCTGGACTCTCCCCCTGGCTGGGGGCACCTGCTCAGCGAGGGGCGGGTGCAGCATGTGCTCAGGACGGCCCCATCATGTCCCTAACACTCGGGGTGCCAGGCTGCAGGGACGTTCCTCCCATACCTCACCGCCTCGCGGAGATGAGCAAGGGCGGGGTGCAGCCACTCACCTCATACCCGGGGTCGCCCCGCAGGCCTGGGGGTCCTCTGGCGGGCTGCAAGACATGAGGGCACGGTGAGCCCGAGACAGTGTCCGGGGCAGCCCCGGGGGCGGGCAGGGGCCACACTCACCTGACACTCGAAGGAGCAGCACTGCCAGAGAAGGGACAGAGGGACACGTCAGAAGTGAAGGCGCCGCAGCTGCCCTGCCGCCCGCCCCACGCTCAGACGCCTGGCCCGGACACAGGGCGGCGGGAGGACCCCGCGGTGGGAGGGCCTGGAGGCGACGCCTTGGGGTTGGGTGGGGGGCTCTTACCACTTGCTCCACATTGTTTTTCTGAAAAGTGAAACGGAAAAGTCAAATTAATTTTTATTCTCAGCCACAGGATTCCCAGCATCTGGCCACGGGAGGCCACTCACGATCATGTCGGTGATGGTGTCGATGGTCTGGCTGATGATCTCCTCTGCGTCGCGGCTCTGCCCCCAGTCGGCCGCCGTGAAGTTGCGCCGGTACGTGTGGTCCGTGGCGATGATGCTCAGACGTGGCTCCTGGAGTGGATGGGCCGGAACAGGGGATGATGTCCACGCTGGTGGGGAGCCCCGGGCCCCCATCTCTGCTGCTCCCCAGGCCCCCTCCTGCAGTTCTCTGCCTGTGTCCCTGTGCCCCCTCCCAGGCCACAGCCCCCACGGGGACCCTACCAGGTGGTCAGGCGTGATGGCCACGGAGAAGACTTTGATGCCCAGGTGCTTGGCCTCGTTGACGGCGTCCTCCAGGCCCCCGCATGGCTCCTTGTAGCCCTCGAGGGGGTGCCCGTCGGTCACCACGATCAGGTACTTGTTCTCCTTCAGGTGGGAGCCACTGCAGGGCGTGGGCAGCCGTGAGACCGGCCCCGGCCCGGCTCCCTCCAGCTGCCCCTGACCCTGACCGCTCGGGGCCCCTTGGGAACTGCAGAGCCGAGACCCCTGAGCCTGGAGGGGCTGGAAACCCCGGAGAGGCCCAGATCCAGGGCAGGTCCCCAAGCGCATCTCCTGTTACTCTGGACAGTCTGTTTCTCTCTGTTGATCCAGGGGATAAAATGGGATTATCCAAAAGGATATTAAAGCAGAGAGTTTTGTGGGATCCCATTTCTCTAAAACACTATTTTGGAAAATGCACATATACCAGGGGAGAGACAGGTCCTCGCCCAACCTGGGGCATCCTGACTGTGAGACCCTGGCCATAGGCAGGTGGAGGGGTCAGCCAGGCAGCTGCCCACCGCCGCGGGTGGGGCCCCGGGAGTGTGGCCCGGAACTAATTCTCTTTCCGGATTAGTCAGGTAACTGTTGCTCACTGAGCGAAGATTCAACTCAATGTGCGGAGCCAGCACCGATGCTCTCCCAGGAAACCCCTCCCTCTTTCTCTCTCTCTCTCTGTCTGTCTCTCTCTCTTTCAGTCTCTGTCTCTGACTGCAGACATCATCTCTGCTTGGCCGAAGGGGAGGCAGTGACGGGGCGTTTCAGGGCCCCCTCACTCCCTCTGTCCTCACTGGTTGAGGAGACAGGGCACAGCTTGAGGGAGGGACGGAGAGTGACCCTTGGCAGCATGGGGCAGGCAGGGTGTGGTTGCCAGCATGACTCCCTCAGCCACTAGGACTGGTCCTTGGGGATCTCAGGCACCAGAGCTCGGTTTGCCAGTGGTGAGCCCCTGTGTTTGGCAAGTTTGGCCGACCAGAAGATGGGTCGGAAAGTGGTGTGCCCTCCCCAAAGCTGCCCAGGGACCGAGGCAAACCCCAGGGCACGATCGAGCTGCGTGTGGCTGGCCCGGGGTGCTCACCCCACGAGCAGCTCCTCCAGCCCCTTCTTGATGGCGCAGTCTGTGTAGGTGCCCTTGCCGAAGTACTTGACCGCATCCACGCTGGCCTTGAGCTCGTCGCGGCCACTGGGCATGCGCGTGAGCCCACGGATGATCTCCACCTCATCGCTGTAGTGCAGCGCGCCAGCATTCCACACCAGGTTTCGGTCACACCGGTAGTACCTGCGAGCCGTGCTGGGGGTGAGCCGTGGTCCCCCAGGCCCACAGACCCTTTCACGGTCAGTCCCCCAGGGTGGCCCCCTCCTGCTCCCTGAGCACTGTCCACCCAAGGGCACAGTGCCGCCATTTCACAGTGGATGGGCTGCCCAGCCCCGTGATGCCCGAGAGGGACAAGCCAGAGAGCCGTGGGCTGGCCTTCTTGGGTGGCCCTAGGACGCTGGGTCCCTGCCCTGGGCTGCATGTGGGTGGGGTGGGCAGCAAGGCCAGGCTTCAGCCAGTGAGTGACCAGCACGTCCCCTGATCTCCAGGGGCCTGGGATGAGAACTGTGTGTGCTGGGACCCTGTTCCAGGTGGGCAGACCCCGCGTGGACAGCAGTGGGGCTGGGTGAAGGTGGGCAGGAGGGAGGCGCTTCTCAGTGGGATGCTGGTGGAGGATCCCATGGACTGAGCAGCCGCCTCCCTCTGCCCTGTGCACTGGGGCCTGGGGCTCTCGGGTTTGCTCTGCCAGGGTATGGGGGTGGCCGTGCCTGGCAGCCCGTCCAGCACCAGTCGTAGGACAAGCCCACCCACTTCACAGGTGGGGAAACTGAGGTACAGGGAGCTGAGAAATGAGGCCAAAGTCACCTGGAGGGGGACACTGGCCACATAGCTGCCCCAGAGCCCCCTCCTGGAGTGTGAGACACACCTGGGCCCTCCCTGCACAGCGTCATGGACTTGTGCATTTTGGGTGAGTTTGGGGTTTCAGATCCTATAGTTCCTGCATTGGGAGGTCCCCACCCTCTGTTCCTGAGGCCCCTTCTAGTGGGCAGGAGGCTCAGGACCAGGGTGAGCCAGTCAGGGGGTCAGCGGGTCAGCAGAGACAGGGTAGGACTAGGGGTGGGGCCCTGCCCGGGTGAGGCGCTGGGGGAGGAGTCTGGTTCTGACCGGTGCCCCTCCTCCCACAGCCCTGCCCCTCCCCCCACCCTCCTCACCCTCCAGGCCAGTCCTGTGCTTGGCCACACCCGCTGTCCCGGGCTCCCTCCGCCTCCTCCTAATGCTTCAGACTCTCAGTTGGATGAATGAGTGAGTGAGTGAGTGAGTGAATGAACGAAGTGTGAGGTGCCCTAACCCAGGAGTAAGGCCAGCAGTCCCTCCAGGCCCCTCTGTTGGGGATGTGGGGACATTGGGACATTGGGGACGCTGGGACATTGGGATGTCGGGTCCAGGATGTAAGTAAGCCCTCATCATCCATGTGGGCAGTGGTCAGTGTCCGTGGTTGGTGATGGGTGCCCCCTCCGGGCACCAGAGGCTGCACATGGCCTTGGGCCAACCCCCGAAATTCACTCAGTTTGGGTCGGAGGCGTGTTCCCTCGGTTGCATTTGGGGAACCAAGAGCCCCGCATCTCAGACTGTGCCCTGGGCACTCCCTGCTGACCGGCACCCCCAGTCTGCTCTGCCTCAGATTCAGCCCTTCTCTGGCCCATCTGAACCCCCGTGGACTTGGGAGGGGACTCAGCGGCCAGGCCAACACCTGCCCTCTCAGATGGGGAAGTTGAGGGCCATGGCGGGGCGACACCGGGCCGGCTCGACCCCTGGGCCCACGGTGTCCCTGCGAGAGGCTCAGAGCCACGCAGGAGACAAGGTCAAGGGCGCCCAGTCCTACCTGTCCCTCAGGTTGTCGATGAAGCGCTTGGTGAAGGCCTTGACCTTGTCCACCAGGGCCCCGTAGGGCTTCAGCCTCAAGGCCACGCTCTCGGAGGTGTCCAGCACGAAGAACAGGTCCACGGGGCAGTCTGGGCCAAGGACGGGAGAGGGGAGGGCCTGTGCTGGCGCCCTGCACCCTTGGGGCACACCGAGGCCCCCTCTGCCCACTGGCACCCGTGAGTCTCCCACCGGCCCCCAGGCACCTCCTGGGGCAGGTCAGCCATGGCCCAGCCACCCCCACTGCACCGACCGTCCCCCGTCAAGAAAAGCAGCAGTGCCAATGTGCTGGCCCCAGCGACAGGCGGGTGATTGCGAGAGATCTGGATGCAGCCTGGAGTCGCTGGCTCAGCTGGACCCACCAACCCGCCCGGAAGCACAGGGCCCCGCCCTGGTCTGGACACAAGACTCTGCTCCCTGCGCTTCAGGCTGAATTCAGAACTACAGGGGCAGCGCCTTTGAGAAAAGGTGCCTGAGGCCGGGGGACCATGGTCTCCACTGACCGCCCGGCAGGGGGATCAGGGGTGGGATTAGGGAGTAACTGAGGCAGAGAAGGAGCAGCGTCCACCCTCAGGACAGCCCCTTGGAGCCGAAAGCTGAGTCCCTTCTGTGCTCCACCTCGCCAGGGTCCCTCCCGCCTCGCCCAGCCTAACGGCCCCTCGAGAAGGAGAAGCAAGAGTTGATGGGAGCCTAGGGGGGCCCTGGGAGCTGGGAGCCCAGGCGGGGAATTTCGAGCAACCCCAAGGCCCCCATCACACGTCGAGGGAAAGGGCCAAGGTCCCACTCGGGCGTCCCGGCTGGACACGTCTGGCCCGGGCCCGTCTCCTGGGCAGTAAACGGCGCGGAGTCCCAGATGCGGCGGGTCCACTCACCTTGGAAGGCGACGGTCCTCACGGCGGCTGTGTCATCCTGTGCAGCGGCCCAGCAGGCCTGCAGCAGCAGCAGGAGCAGAGCGCTGGCCAGCCTCATGTCCCCCGGCCTGCGTGCCTGTGCTCTCCCGCCAGCCAGCCGAGTTAAGCGGGAGGGAGGAGGGCGGAGCGGGGGGAGGAGCCAGGCGGGGCAGGCGAGGGCGAGGGCGGGGGTCCCTCCTGAGGCTGAGTCACTCTCTCTGGAGCAGCTCTGGGCCTGGGGACTCGGCCTACAGGTCTGGGGACGTTTGTCACCGACAGAGTATCGTGGCTCTCAGGTGAAACAGAACAAAGCTGCAGGCGAGTTCAGGACGTTGGAGCAAGAACGTGCGGCCCCAAACCAACGTCCCAGGAACCTTTGGTGGGTCCCAATCCAGACATCTTCGTGTGGATGGATTGGCCGTGTCCCCCTGTGGCCACACTGACTGCTCTGTGCAAACGTTTCAGATCCGTCGCTTGCTCGGATTTCCGAGTTATTTTTCACGTAAATATTTCGGCACAGCTCAGTCACATACGCATCTGGAAAAGTTATTTCATTTTTTCTGCGGGAAAACAAAGTCAGCACAACTCCTACCCTTGTCTATTTGTGACGTACGTTTTATAGACATGGACAGTGGGACAGGGGAGCGTGGCCCCGACCCAAGATAGGTGTGGGGACCCCACAGGGCCCTGTGGGGTGGGTTCCAGATGTGGCTGACTGGCCTCTGCCCCAGAGAAAGTTCCAGAAGACCTTTCCAAGAGGTGGAGCTGTTGACATTTGTCTAACATCAGCGTAGATGTTTATAGTTTAAAACAGAAAAGTTGTCTGACCATAATGGAGAAACTTTTGAGAAAACCTTCAGAAATCGTACTTCTCAGCAACTGTTCCAGGGTTTCCTCCAGTATTTTCCCCAGGTCGGCTTCACGGAAATTTTGTAAACTGTCTGTGGAGTTTTACCTGCCCCTGATTTCAACTGGAAGGTGCCGTGGGCACGGCTCTCCGAGCTCCGGGGTTTGGTGCTATGGGGTCAGCTCACGGGCTTGCAGTCCAGACACAGGGGGTTCAAGGCTCATGGAGGCTGTTGCCTGCCTACTGGCCTCTGGGAGCAGGAGCTGGTTTGTCTGCAAAGAGCGGCAGGTATAATGTTCTCACAGGTTTGGGACAGGAAACAGGGAAAACCCTGAGCACCAGTAACGGCGAGGTTCCTGCAGCAGGGGCTGAGGGGCCATGCACGGATTCCTGACCCTCGGGAGCCTGAGACCTCGGCATGGGCTGCGCCAGGCCGTGGAGTAGAGTGACTTGCTATGCAGCGGGCAGTACCTGACACATCATCTGTAAAATGGACAGAACCGTAGAGGTTGATTTTATGTCTTGGTTTGCAGGACACTGTGCACTCTGGTCAGTGGGTCCCCAACATGTGACAGTCCACACTGAGGGCATGGGCATGATGGGGGATCAGCCCCTGCTCCAAAAGCACATCTGCAAAGTGGGGCTGGCCCTGAGTCCCAATCTGAGTCCCAGATGGGCCCAGAGGTGCCCTCCACCGGACGAGAACCCAGGGTTGATGTCTGTGAAGGTTTATATTTTTCCTCGTATAAACAAGATACAGGCTCATCATAGCAAGTTTATAAAAATAGAAAAACATCACCCGGTTTCACTCCCCAGAGGTGATCAGAGCTGGTGCTTCTATGAATCTCTTATTGTCTTTCTCCTGTAAACATCTTTTTTTTTTTTTTGAGGAAGATCAGCCGTGAGCTAACTACTGCCAATCCTCCTCTTTTTGCTGAGAAAGACTGGCCCTGAGCTAACATCCATGCCCATCTTCCTCTACTTTATATATGGGATGCCTACCACAGCATGGCTTGACAAGTGGTGCCATGTCTGCCCCCGGGATCCAAACAGGCGAACCCTGGGCCTCTGAGAAGCGGAATGTGTGAACTTAACTGCTGCACCACCGGGCCGGTCCCTCCTATAAACATCTTTACATCTGTTTACACACTTGTTTACACACCTTCCCCCAAAGTCTTTTCTAATGATAAAAGTGATACAGATGTGCTATAAAAAATATGAAAAATTCAGAAAATAGAAAAAAGAAAATAGAAACCATCCTGGACCCCCGGCAGATGTGTGCTGGGCTGGGGCTGCCTCTATGCTGGGTTGAGAGGGCTGTCTTTCACGCCCCCGGCTCCAGATCCTTCTCCCCCAAGCAGCCCTGCAGGGCCCCAGAGAGGCGGGGTTGCCCCCTGCACAGTCTCGACATCTCTGTATACCCCCCAAAATCAAGGCCAGTCGATGGTCAGTATTCACCTGGAAAATCCATTCCTGCTCCTGAGGGGTGCCAGCCAGTTCTGGTGCAGGATGAACCCAGAGCAGACAGCTGCCCGAAGGGGCCGTGGGTCAGAGGGTCGGGGGAGGTCTGGGGTCAGGGCTCTATGTTCACGCCTCTACTTTGGGAGAAAGAGGGAGACTGGGTAGCAAGGTGTGGCCTCTTTCTCGGGTTCCCCCAGCAGCCGTGCTGCCAGGGCCTTGCTGACCCCTCCATGAGGGGTGTCTGGACCCAAGGGTCCTTCATCTGAGGTCCCAGAACCAGCCCTCGGGAGCAGATCTTTACCCCAAGCTACCCACCCTCAGCACCATGGGGCCAGGCCGGGTCTGCGCCTGCAGAAAGGGAGGGGCCGTAGGGCAATGCCTGGGGCCCCTGCGTGGCACATCTGAGAAAGGCCCCCCATGAGCAAGGAAGGAGCTGGTGTTGAGACAGGCCTGAGGTCCTGCAGGGTCTGGGGCTGGGAGGGGCCGCAGGGGTCTCTGGGGCACAGCAGGGCTCCTGCAGGTTTGAAAGGACTCTCCAGAGCCGCCTGGCAGTGTGGCCAGGTGATGCTGGCAGGGCCTGGCCAGGCAGGTGAGAGGAGTTAGGGCCTGGAGGTGGGAGGAGGGGGTGAGCTGGGGGTGTCCAGGGGGCTTTGGGGACTGGGTTGTCCCAAGGACCTGTGGGAAGGGTGGGGGCAGTGACAGGGAGAAAGCCCCAGCTCACCTCTGGGGCCTTGGTTCCCACGCTGGCAGCTGTTTCAGGGAAAGATGGGTCACCTGTCCTGGGGGGTGTGCAGGCAAGGGGCAGAAGTCAGAGGGCACCAGGGCCCAGGGCAGGGCTTTCCTCCGACGGCCTACAGCGTGTGCACGTGTGTGTGTGTGCGTGTAACCCCGAGGGTGCCCAAGAGCAGACAGCACCTTGGAGACTGGGCAGCCCCCATTCACCCCTGGGCCATGCTCAAGGCGGGTGGGCAAGGATGGGCGCTCGCCATGCTGGGACCTGGGTCTCTGGGATGGGAGACCCCGGGAGCCCCGCGGACCAGCTCCTGCCCGCTGCCCTGTTCTCTAGTCCCCGTGACTCTCTGTGCCTCGAAAAGTCCATGCGGGGGAAAGGGGGTTATCCACCAGCCTCTGTCATTGGGGCTAAAAACCATGACAGTGGGTGGAGACTGGAAGGAAAGACGTCCCCACCGAGACGCCTCTGGCTCTGTCCCCCGAGGAAGCCGAGAAAGGAGACTCTGGGGCAGCCAGGGCCTCGCCCCTCCCCTTCCACCCTCCTCTCCTCCCCCTTTCTCCCCTCTCCTCCCTCCCCCATCCCTTCCGTGGAGCAACAGCGCCCCCTCCACCATGTGGACCTCCTAACCCCAGCCCCAGGGCGGTGCCTTCTTCCTCCTTAAAAAAAATCCTTTTTCCCCCCACCCCCCTCCGCCCTCCTTCTGTTCTGAGGAAACATCCGGCCCGGCTGCGGGGGCTCAGGGAGGCCATGTGTGGACCTGCCTCCTGCTGGCTCCTCCAGCCAGTTGGGTCCAGGGCTGTGCCCATGGGACCCTCTGCGAGGGGCCCAGCAGGCGTGTCCAGCCTCCCTCAGCCCAGGGTCAGGGTCCCACAGCCACAGGGTTCACTCAGGAAGGACAGCAGCACGGTGACCAAGGGCCTCTGTGGAGGGCCATGAGGGGAGTCGCAGGGCGGGAGGTGAGGACTCGGCAGAGGGGAGGGGCTCTGAACAGACCCCCCTGCTCTGCCCGGCAGGAGATGCCCCATGAGTGAAGCCCTCTGACAGGGACGCACCATCCAGCCTGGGCACAGTGCGGCCTGGGGGACTGGCCACACCGTGTGGGCAGCGGGCCGCCTGCCAGGCCTCGCTGTCAGGCCCCCACAGCGTAAGTCCAGCCCTGAGGAAGAGAGGATCCCCCCCACCTCCCCACGTGCTCGGCCCCTGTTTCCTGTAAGTCCTGTGGCCTCACAGCACCATGTCCACACCATGAAGGAGCCCAGCACAGGAATCCCACGCGGCACCCCACGTGCTGAACTGCCGGCAGCACCCTGGGCACCAGGCCGGGGCAGCATCCGGGACGCACAGCCCACCATCCTGGACCTGGCTCTGCACCCACTGTCCCCGGGCCCTGGTGGGAGCTGGTATCCCCCAACTGCGCTGCTCGTTGGTCCTCTGACAGCTCAATCGGTTGGCTGTGCAGGCCCTGGCGTGGAACCCTTGCTGGCGAGGCCGGCCTGCTACGTGGCCTTTCTGGTTTACAGCAACCAGCGTGGATGGAGTCTGAGCGGCAGCCCTGTCTCCAGGCTGGAGTAAGAGTTCCCAGGGCCCAGCGGCCAGTGGGCCACTTGGATGGCACTGCCTTCGGGAGCAAGTACCGGTCCTGGGGTCTGAAAAGGACATTTCAGGGGTAAAAACTGTACATTTATAATCGCAAACACATTTCTTCAGCTCACAAAGGGCTTCTGCCCACCTGTCCCGGTTCGTCGCTTCCTCAGATGTGGGGGGAGGTGGGCAGAGCTCGCCCTCTCTTGTCCAGATGGGGAAACTGAGGCGGGTTACTGAGTCCTAGCCACGCAGCCGATGAGCGACCCATGGAGACAGACTAGGACGCTGGCCACGACTGAGCCCTCACCCCTGAGCCGGACACCTCTCTGCCCACCCAGGGCAGCACGGACACACCGAGTCGTCCTCACGGGCTTCGAAAACTGGGCTCCGCTTGAGAGAATTTTCTAGACAAGGAGAGCATGTGCAGCTGGGGGCAGTGTCAGGACCAGGGGGACAGCGCTCCCAGGCCCCTGGTGTCTGGGTGTCTCTCCCAGATGGGGACAGGCTGCCTGTCTGGGACCTGAGGGCTGAACCGCCTGCTACATGTGGGCCTGTGTAGCTCCAGCTACAGCCCTGGATGCTCCGGGCCCCTCCAGGTGCCTCTTCCCACTCTGACACTGGCCAAGCCCAGAATGTTCTCTGGACAGTGAGTCCGTCCTCCACCTTCAAGGGAAGTCCTGGGGAGGGTGGCTTCCATCCCAGAAGCTTCTCTTCCCGTTTCCACAAAAAAGGCCACGTGACTTCAGGGAGGGCATGGTGACAGCTGAGCTTGTGGGCAGGGGACAGGCACCAAGCCCAGCAGTCGGGGTGATGGGGGACCAGGTGACAGGATGACATGGGGGCCCAGAGGACAGAGTAACAAGGGGCACAGAGGACTGTGTGATGGGGGGTCTCGGTGATGGGGGACCCAGAGGATGGGGTGAGAGTGTCTGAGGAGCCCCCCCTCCAGTGACTGCAGTGTTTCCAGAGTGTCCCACTCCTTTCTAGGGTGTGGATGACGGAAGCGGCCTTCATTCATAAACACCAAGGACCCAAACGTCCCTTACGTCTGTGAACAAAGAACTCCTTGATTTCTTTTTAATGCCTCAACCATCCAATGAATTTTCCTCCCAAATTAGAACATGATTCATCAAGCAAAATAATGTTTTCCGTGGGCTACACACGTGGTTTCCATGGTCGCACAACTGTGCAGACGATGGAGCTGGCGCTGGTCCTGGGCGGGCCTGTCACCCGCCCTCACCAGGACACGGGCCCCGCACCACGGTACACTCCATCCTGGGCTCCTGTCCCTGCCCCCAGGTCAGATGAGCCTCTCCCTCCTGTCCTTGTCTCGGGGGGAGACTTCCTCCTGGCCAGCTCGACCATGGGGGTGGTCTGGGCCCAGCACCCAGAACCGGCTGTCTGGCTCCCAGACTCCCTTAGCCGACATTTGCAAAATGAGTCAGCTGGATGGGAGACATGGTCAGATCCACTGCTGGGGTCAGTAGGGCAGGGACCCTGCCCAGTGGCCTCCAGGGTGGATGGTCACAGCCAGGCTGGCCGCCAGGAGGACAGCGCTGGGCACGTGGGGGCCTCTGACCCACATTGTCCTGCAGGCGGAGTCCCTCCAGGGATGGCTCAGGTCCTAAGTGACAAGGAGCCTGCACGAGTTGGCAGCAAGAAGGCAAAGGTCCAAGAGAGGAGTGTCCAGACAGGAAAGGCAGCTCCCACAGCGGCACGCGCGCCCGATGCGCTGGGCAGGACGTGGATGCAGGATCCAAGGGGGTACCTGGCACTGCAGCCGGCAGGTGGGCAGCACACTCGCCGAGGGAGCCAGGGACACATCCGACAGACCTACGTGCAAAAATCACACGAAAGTGCATGGTTTTCTGATTTAAAAAATGTGGTGGCACTCCAGAGGCTCAACAGTAGGGGACCGTTCAGTAAATTAGGGGCCTTGTGACAGTCCCACAGTCCATGCGGCTGCAGGGACAAGAAGGAGCGAAGTCACAGGTGGACAGCAGCACCGCTCAGAGGACGTCCCGTGGAAGAGCAGAAGCCCCGGCAGAGCTGGCAGGGCACGCACTATGTCTGGGGTCCCTGGACCCCCAGCCTCCGGTTATGGGGTGCCGGGGCCAGGAGGGGACTCATTCTTGTCCCAGAACCGTGTCCCAGCCATCTTGTTAGGATGGCGCGTGCCGGTGTCGCCGAGAGGCCCCGGCCAGTCCCCCATCCCCTACTCCCCAGCGGGTGCAGGACCGATCACTGCCCAGAGGCAGCGGCTGCCTCCCGTCCTCCTTCCACCCGAGCTGGGAGCTGCATCTGCTGGTCACAATCACACGTGGCCGCCATGGTCGGGGCACCACCGTAGCAGTGGTCACCCAGAGTGTCCAGTGCAGTGGGACGCAGCCACTGCCCGTCTGATCGCAGGGGGCGTACCTGTGGCCTGAGGGTTGTTGCTCTGGTCACCCCGCTGCCCTCAGCTCCATGGCGGGCAGAGTGGCTGGCCCGTGGTGGGGATTCTCTTGCCCCACTGGAGGCCGTCAGATCCTGACCCCCGTAACACTTTATTTCAAGAAGTCCGCAGCATCCTCGGCAGCATCCCTGAGTCTTGTGGGGGGCATCCACCTTGGTAGGGGAAGGTATTTCTCTGCTCCCAGTGGGCTGGGGGAGGGGTGGGCACAAGGACTCCGTGGAGGACAGGCCGAGGGATCCCTGACGGCTCAAGGGGGCCCGGGACAGGCCACGGGCCAGGCAGATGGGGGCCGGGCAGGGCAGCTGGGGAATGCGGGCCCTGGACAGCGCTGGAGTCCTGCAGGACCACCGGGCAGGGGACCTGCCCCTCGACTGGACAGGGTGACTCGGCTGTGGGGCCCGATGGGTTAATCTCTTTCCAGTTACCTCACACTGGCCTCTGGTTCTATGGAAAAAGCAGAACATCTGGCAGCAATATTTCTTCATCGCTGTCTGCGCCTGCGGGAGAAGCTTGGCTGCCCCCTTGAACGGGTGCAGACCTGAGGGACCTGATGGGGGCGCCGGGGGTGCCCAGCCAGGACCTGAGGAGGGGCCTTCCCCACAGCGACAGCCACCCAGCTCCCACCACACCCCAGAGCCCACCCAGCATGGTCCCCTGGGGCGGAGATGCCAGAGCATTCCTGGAGCAAGAGTCACTTCCTGTGCTGCGAATGGGCGGGGGTCCGGCAGGCAGGGGGAACTGGCCGGCCGGGCTGGCCTCTCAGGTGGTGCAGCCAGGCTCCAAAAGGGACGGGTCAGGGTCGTCTGGGACCTCTGGTCTTCGAAAGCACCCCGGCCTCCTGTGGCCTTGGGGGTGGGGGTCTGGGGAGTCCCTGCAGGGTCTTCTCTTTCTCTCCAGCTTCCTCAAGGGTAGCTGGCTGAAGGGGATGTTGGCGCCCTGCCTGAGGGCCTGGGGCCTGGTCCCCGAGATCACTTGCATTGACCCCACCCTGGGCATCTGGGGCGCGTGACAAGGAGGCTCGGCCGCGGAGCTGCCTTGGTGAGGGTCCACGACCTGTCCACCCTGGGTCATGCAGCAGTTCCCACGAGGCCCCGCTAGCAGGGAAGAGGGAGAAGGTGGGCAGGGGCCCCTCACAGACCAGCAGCCCCTGCCCTGCCCTGGACGGCTCCTCTCGACCACTGGGCCCTGCGGGGACAGGGAAGGCTCCTTCCTGCTCAGCCAGGCAGGCAAAAAGAGACCTCAGTTCCGGTCACTGTGGCCCCATCCCAACAAGCCCCACCCCTCGCTTCCTTCCCTGAGCTTTCCTGGGCCCAGCACTGCAGGGGACCACTCAGACCCTCCGTGCCTGGGCCTGACTGCACCACGACTCAGAGAAGCTGCTGGCAGCCCCTGTGACCCCGAGGCCCGGTGCCCCCAGAAAGCAGGGGCGGTCAGTTGGGGTTAGGTCCCAGCTCTGTCACCTACCAGCTGTGTGACCTCAGGCCAAGTGAGCTCCCCTCCCCGCCGTGAGGCCAAGGGGGACCAGACATTGGTCCTGATGGACCCATCTACTTGAGCCTAGATTCCCACCTTTGGTTTCAATTTTCCCCATCAGTGTCTCATCCCAGGATGAGAGGCGCGAGCGTGGGCGGATGTGTGCTCCGGAGAACATCTGGGTTCTCAGGAACAGCCTGGGGCCTGCTTGGCCTCCACCCTCCCATCCAAATCCAGGGGAGTGTGGGGGGCTAGCACCGCTGTTCCCTCCAGGAGTCTGCGGTTTAGATCACTCCAAAGAAGGCTTGTGCAGCTTTCATTCCCTGCAGACGCTCCCATGGGCCCTGGGGGTGGGACGGGGCGGCCTTGTTCTGGGCCACGGTGGGTGTCCCTCCTGGGGTCCCAGTGGTGCCTGCCCCAGCGGAGGGGGGCTGAGAGGGAAGCCCCTCCCACAGGCAGGGGGAGAGTAAGGTGCTGGGGAGCAGCTTATCTGATCCCCCACCGGGGGGGCCCACCCCTCATGGTTCAGCATGCGGACTGAGGGAGGGGGTCTCTATGGGTCCAGGACACGCTACCAAGAAGATCAGGTTCTAAAGGTTCGGAGCAGAGGGAGCTGGGGTGAGTGCGGCGGCCCTGGGCTGCTGCTGCATGTCTTTGAGGCCGGGGCCTCTCCCAGGAGCCTGTGGAGGTCAGAACAGGCTGCCCTCCCATCTGGGCCAGTGGCACCCGCAGGCCTGGGGTCTCAGCCTGGGGTCCCAGGTCGGCCCTGCAGGGAGGAGGGGAGGATGGGGTCGGGACAGGGTGGCTGTGATGAGAGTGGTGAGTGAGTGTGGGCAGCCGGCTTTGGGACCCCTGCCCCCAGGGACACAGCCGCCAGTAGGACGCAGCCCCCGTCCCTGGGGACCCACAGTCCTGGTGGGGCAGAGCTCAGGAGCGGAGCCTGGGGGCAGCACGCAGGGCTGGGGATGGACTTCCGGGGGGGGGGGGGCTGCTGCAGAGGACAGATGGACAGAGGGTGGAGGGTGGGAGGGGGTCGTGGTTGCAGGACACCTCTGTTTCCACTTCACTCGGAGGGGTCAGCCGGCCTGGGCAAGCATGGTGCCTGGGCGGGCATGGTGCCTAGGCTGGCGCCTCCCCTGCCTCCCGCAAACCTGCCCTGACACCCAGGACACAGTCTGGAGAAGCAGCGTGTGAGCCTGGGGCTGGGGCGCCCTCTGCTGCCCGCTGGGGCACTCGCGCTGGACGTCCGCCCAGGAGAGGGGCAGCCCGGAGCCATGGCCCCGCGTTCACCCGGCCTGGAGATATGGAGGCGGGACGAGGCGTGCCCTGGGGATGGGACTCGTGTGATCCCCAATGGCCCAGGACCCCAGTCCTGCCAAGGATGTGGCTTGGCGGGGTCAGGGGGCTCCGCCTCCACACGCTCAGCTGGAGAAGCAGCTTTCCTGCCAAAGGCGTCCTTGGGTAGCAGGGCCTTCTGACGCCCCACCCTGGGGTGGTGGGCAGCGCAACGCAGGCCGGCAGTCAGCAGGCTCAGCCCAGGGCCACGGAGGACATGTGGGTTGCCTCCGGCCCTGGTCAGCCTGGCCAGGCCCGGCCCCTGCCTCCAGCTGCTGTCCCGGGAGTTTCCAGCCTGGTTCCTGAGGGCTCAGCCTGAGCCCTGAGCCGGCCCTGGATGCACCAGGTGTCCCTGGTCACCTTTCACCGTGACCCTGGACCATGGGGACACTCTGGGCCAAGGTGCACTGGAGCCTCGCCCGGCGCCCAAGCCCTGAGGCCGTGGGGCAGGTGGTGGTTTGCCCCAAGGCAGGTGGGCAGCTGGGACATTGGAGGCAGCCCCTGCCAGCCCCAGGACGAGGTCACAGCCCTGGGGGGAGGCCAGGGGCTCCTACGAGCCCTTTGTGCTTGTCACAGGCCCTAGGTGATGGTGGGTGCTGGTCAGAGCCCACATAGTGGCCACGCAGAGGGGACACGTGCTCCATCTTCCCGCTTCACAGATGGGGAGACAGGACCTCGGAGAAGGCTGGTGATGCCTCCAGGCCGAGCCCAGGGCCCCAGGGGCCGACACCACCCCTCTTCTCCCACCAGGGTTCCAAGCCCCCGAGGAGGGTAGGTCAGCAGGTGGGAGGGAGACCTGGACAGGGGGTGACCCCAGGCTCCTCACAAGGCCGGCCGGGGAAGAGCTGGGTAAAACACCGCCGCTGACAAGCAGCTGACTTCCAGAGGAAAAGGGAGACAGGAGAGGGGCTCAGGGGCTGGGCATCCTGGTCCTCCTTCCCGTGACCGGTCACACAGGACACCTTCCTCTGAGCTCTTCCGTCCTCACAACTCTGCAACTCGGTGCCACTGCCATCACCTCCCTCTTCAGACAAGAAACCTAGACAGAGAGGCCTTGAAACCACCCACGAACCCGCAGAACCAGATGCACACAGCTCCATGAGGAGAGAGGGCCCTGGGCAGCCCTCTGTGAGGACAGTCCCCTCAGGAGTTTATGGTTTTCCTTATAAATGTTGTGGACAGTTCTTGCAAAGTTTGTGCCTATGGGTCTTGCCATTTTCTTTTAATTTACTTTGCTCTATTTTATATTATTTTACCATTGCAAACGGGATTACCTCTTCTACTTCTGAATGTGATTGTAGGGAAATCCATGACACTTTATGAAATTATTCTATTTTCTATGGTCATTTGCTCATTGAGCCTCTTGGGCTCACAGATGTATAATCGAATCTTGTGTCACAACTCCTTTTCCAATTCTTATCTCTGGTAGCTTTTTCCTGTCGAGTTACTTTGACCTCTTGCACAGCTTTAAGCAGAAGCTGATACAGTGGGTGCAGCAGGCACTGATGAGGCCCTCTTGGATCCCCTTCATCAGGCTGGGGCACAGTCCCCAGTTGCTGTGCTCACATTTGCACAGAACTGCCCTTGAGCAATGCCTGGGAGCTGATGCCCGCCCGGTGGGGCAGCCTGCAGCCATGACGGACGGTAAAGGGGTCACAAACATAGATAGCCTTGCCTCAGAGGGCCAGCTCTTGGTGACATTCATGCTCCAAAGCAATCTGTGGGGTCAGGCTGAGGTCAGACTTTGTTGTGCATTTACTCAAATCAAGGGCAGGCTCCTGCTTAACCACAGTGTAATTATTAAAATCAAGAAATTAACATTGAACGGATAACACTACCTAATCTACAAAACATATTCACATGTTATCAATTGTCCCAATAATGTCCTTTAGAGCAAAAGAAAAAAAAATATATATATATATATGCACAGACGGCCCAGGATCCAGTCCAGGACATTTGGTTGTCATGCCTCTTTAATCTTTGATCTATCTTTCTTGCCTTTCCTGACTTGACATTTTTGAAGAGTACAGGCCACATAGTGATTAAAATTCACTTCAATTTGGGTTTGTCTAATCAGGTTTTGCATTTTTGGCAGGAATTCCACAGCCCTTCCCACTGAGCCCTTTTTAAGACCAGGAGTCAAGAGCTCACGAAGGCAGCCTGTCCCGTCACTCTGTTCAGGTGACATCTACCGTTTCTCCACTGAGAAGTTCCCATCTTCTGGGGACGTTTTTGGGGACTATGTAAATTGACTCTTTCTCACTAAACTTCACGCACTAGTTTTAACATCCTTGGATGATTCTTGACTGAAACAGTTACTACTGTGGCTTTTGTAATTTCATCCTTCCTTCTGCACTTCTTTTTTTTGAGGAAAATCAGGCCCAAGCTAATATCTGCTGCCAATCCTCCTCTTTTTGCTGAGGAAAACTGGCCCTGAGCCAAGATCCTTGCCCATCTTCCTCTACTTTATATGTGGGATGCCTGCCACAGCATGGCTTGGCAAGCGGTGCCACGTCTACACCCGGGATCCAAACTGGTGGACCCCGGGCTGCTGAAGTGGAACGTGAACACTTAACTGCTGGGCCACCGGGCCGGCCTCCCTTCTGCTGTTCTTGGTCTGCATTCTACTCCTCTACCCCTTTATCTTTTGATGTCTTTATTTCAGTGGGAGCTCATGCATTCTTATCTTATTCCATAGATTATAATCTAACTATCATGACGATTCATTTAGATGCTCACATTGTCCCATAGATGCCCAATGGGAGTCTTTTTGAACCAGTTTCTTTGTCCTTTTGACATGTCTCCATCATTCTCTGAGCGCTGTCCTTGTTTTCTGACACAGCAAGATGTTCCATGCCTATACTTCTCTGCTCTAGTCCTGGAAACAGCCATTTCTCCAGGGAACTCTGATTCCTTTTGAAGCCAGTAGAGATGGTATTTAGAAACCAAGGGCTGGGCTGTAGGTGTGCTCAGTGCTCCCGGGCTGTGGTAGCTTATAAGTCCTCTGAGAGGATGAAGCTGGGAAATCTGTTATATCTCAATCATCTGTCTACCTTCCCTATGGATCTATCTATCTATCTACCTACCTATCCATCGTCTACCTACCTACCTGCCTACACATCTCTCAGTCATCCATCACAGGGGTATTCTGGCTGTCCTCACGTCCACAACTCTAACTCCTTCTCTGACTGTGGGAAACCTGGCTCCCATTAGTCACAATATATTTGTCTATTTGCTCAATCCTAGAATACACACAAAGTAGTTTCCAAGTTGCTAATCCACACGTAGGTGAAAAGCAAACCTACTAACTAGAGTTGCATATTTGTTCAATTGTGTTTGGTCTTTAGCCTGAGAATGTATAGTCAAAATACTCAGTTCAAAAATTTCTTAGATTAATTCTCACTCCCTCCCTCACCTAGAGTGGGTTTATATTATTAGTTTGAAAAACAATTAGATGTATATTCCATTTCAGTTCCCCCTTCCTTTTTTTTTTGGTGAGGAAGATTCGCCCTGAGCTAACATCTGTGCCAGTCTTCCTCTATTTCGTATGTGGGTCACCACCACAGCATGGCCAAGGAGTGGTATAGGCCTGCACCCAGGATTCAAACTCATGAAACTGGGCCACCGAAACAGTGCACTGAACTTAACCACTATGCCACTGGGCTGGCCTCCAGTTCTCCCTTTCTTTTTGATTTTAGTTATTATGTCTTTGAGTATGTGAGACAATAACACAGTCCTGAAATCTAGAGCTTTAGAGAGAGTGTGCTCACACAAGCTGCTGCCCCAGCCCCTCCCTTCCCACCCACCTCCTGTAGTGACCAACTACATTCATTCTGATTTGTCCTTCTTGTGCTTCTTTTTGAAAAAATAAATAAATAAATAAATAAATATTTCTCCTCTTTCTTGCCCCAAAGATAGTATAATATAATCTCTTGGGCTTTGCATTTTTCACTTAGCAATATACATCGAGTCACTCTTTCTTGGTCCTTTCGGGCTGCTATAAGAAAATACCGCAGACTGGGTGGCTTAACGACAAACACTTACTTTTCACAGCTCTGAAGGCTGGGAAGTGCCAGGCCAAGGGGCCAGCTGACTCGGTTCTAGTGAGAACACACTTCCTGGTTTGCAGATGGCTGTCCTCTCTGTGTCCCCATGTGGTGGAGATTGAGAGGAAGCAAGCTCTCTGGAGTCACTTTTACAAGGCCACTAACCCCATTCATGAGGGCTCCACCCTCGTGACCCAACCATCTTCCAAAGGCCCCACCTCGTTCTCTTTTTTTTTTTAAAGATTTTATTTTTTCCTTTTTCTCCCCAAAGCCCCCTGGTACATAGTTGTATATTCTTTGTTGTGGGTCCTTCTAGTTGTGGCATGTGGGATGCTGCCTCAGCATGGTTTGATGAGCAGTGCCATGTCTGCGCCCAGGATTCGAACCAACGAAACACTGGGCCACCTGCAGCGGAGCACGCGAACTTAACCACTCGGCCACGGGGCCAGCCCCCGGTCCCACCTCTTAACGCCATCACATTGGGAGTTAGGGTTTCAACACTTTTAAATTGAGATACAATTGACATAACATTATATTAGTTTCAGGTGTATGACGTAAGAATTCAGTATATTTATATATTGTGAAATGATCACCACAATAAGTCTAGTTGACATCTACCACCTTACCACCTTGAAAATATGTACGCACAACGTTATTCATCGCAGTGTTGTTTGTGATTGCAAATTATTGGAAAGCAATTAAACGCCCATACAAAAGAGAGTGGTTGAATAAATTGCGGTACTTCTACACACTAGGGCACTATGCAGCTATGCAGAGAATGAGGAGGGTCTCTACAAACTTACATGGAATGATTAATGCTGCGGACTGGATGTCTCTGTCCCCCAAATTCACATGTTGAAATCCTGTGGAAAGCTGGAATGCTGGGCCACGCACCAAGGCCCCATCAGAGGAGACCCCTGGAGTGGGCTGCCCCGACAGGTCACACTCCTCATGCTCCTCCTCTCCTAATGCTCCCCGCAGGCTCAGGCTTATCGTCCTGGGAGAACAATGTGAACTCCTCTCTAGACCCCAGCTGTCAGCCCGTCCTGCAGGTCTTTATTTCTCATGACTCTTAGAACTCGGCCCTCAGCCACCTGCACCAGTGTCCCTGGACGTTTGGAAATACACTGTTTAGTCCTCCTTCTTTACACACCCACTGCTTTCCCTCATCAGTCCTCCCACACCCTCCAGTTAATCCTCCATTTTCCCTCTGGAGGAACTTTCTAGAACACAGACACCATCATGGAACTTCCTTGGCTGAAAGCATCAGGCAGTGCCTGGAGACTGTGGAACCCATTTCAAACCCTGGGGAGAGGGCTTTCCCAAGCTGGGCACAGCTCCCTTGCCACCCCCACCTCCTACCTGAGCCCCTTGCGCCCTCAGCTACTCACAGCAGACAGCGGGGCATCCTTCCTGATAGCTTTATGGGATATGAGGGAATCGAATTAGGTGTACAGAACAATTTAAAGAAAGCCAACATCCTTACACCATAGAACCCACCAATCCAAGAAGAAAGCATGACTTACCCAAACCGTTTTTGCGTCATTTAGTGTTCGGTCGCGTTGTGTGAGTTCTCGCTGGTGGTCTTTGGACCTTGGGCCCATTTTGGCAGGCCAGGTGCCTAAAGTTCTCTTCTTCTGGTTTTGTGTATTGCGCCCCTATGCTGTTTCGTGGAATCCAGCCTGTTCCTTTCACCTTTACGACAGTCGCCATCAAAAGTCCCAAGGGGCAGTGGCCCGAGGCCTATTCTAATGAGCCCTGTAGTCCGCTCGGCATGCTGCAGCCCTCCACCCATTTGAAAATCCATGAAATCACAGGTTTTCCGGTATCCCCTGCCCTGAACCCAAACTTCTGTCTCAAGCTGCTGCTCTGCGTCCTAATGTGTTAAGGGGTGGCCTCACCAGTGACATGATGTGGGCACAGCAAGCCATCAGGTACTGAAATGGGATCCTTGTCCTGCACTTCCTTCTAGAAAGCAACATTCACAGGCATATTTCCATGTGACAGGAAATAGTACTCTGTCCTTGCATAGAGTACGAGGACATAACCTCCGTAACTGCAGCATCCAGAGGGAACATGTTGGAGTTTGTGCTTCCAACCTTGATTTACAAAAGGCAGGTGACAGAAAAGCCACGACAGCTGTTGAGTGTAGATTCTAACCTGAATCGGGGCTCTAACAGAGAGCTATGACTAACGACTGTGCTCAAAATTCATACACTTTTTAACAAAATTGGGGCCACATGGCACAGCCTCATTTGAACAAATCACGGGCATCTTCCTCTGTTCTTGGGGAAGGCGGTCTCCAGCAGAAGCCTTGTCCCTGTGTTGGCACACTACAATTTGCTCAAAAAGCCCTCTGTTTTTCACGTCACTTTTTTCACTGCTTCAAAAATAATTCATGAACATCTTTGCACATAAAGATTTGAGCCCATTTGTGGTTGTTTTCTCATGATACAGTCCTACCAGAGGAATTTCCGTTTCGCGTCCCCTAAACCAAAGTTCGCGTGAGACTGTGTAAGAAGAGTCAAAAAGGACACAGTCGGTGGAGCCGAGTGGACGAGACACACGTCTGCCTCGCCAGCCCACGCCTGGCTCAGGAGGCCCCGGCAGGGTCTCCGGGGTCACAGGTCAGGGTGTTCTCAGCTCAGTGAGGGGAAGAGCTCAGCAGATCTGGTTTCCTCCCGGCCTCTTTCCCTTGCTGGCAGACGGCTGTCTTCTCCCTGTCTCTTCGCGTGGTTGTCCCTCTGTGTACCCACTTGTCTGGTGTCTCTCCCTGTGTGTCCTAACCTCCTCTGCTTATAAGGACAACAGTCACATTGAATTAGGGCCCACCATAAAGGCCTCATTTTAATGTAATCATCTCTTTAAAGCCCTTATCTCCAAATACGGTCACATTCTGAGGTACCGAGGGTTGGGGCTTCAACACACGAATTATTAGAGTGGGATGTTAGGTTATCAATTTGAGATCTTCCTTGTTTTTTAAATACAGATAGTATAGCTATAACTTCCCGTCTAAGTAGTGCTTTTTTGGAACATTGTTTTCATTTTCATTCATCTCAAAGTATTTCCTAATTTCTCTTGTGATTTCTCCTTTCACCTGATGATTATTCAGGAGCGTGTTGCTGAGTTTCTACACATTTGTGAATTTATGAATCTTTTTCTGTTGTTGACTTCTAGTTTAACTCCATTGTGGTCGGAGAACATGCTTGATATGATTTCAATCCTCTTAAATGTATTGAGGCTGGTTTTATGGCCCAGCATGTGATCCATCCTGGAGAACGTTGTGTGTGCACTTGAGAAGAGTGTGTATTCATTCTGCTGTTGTTGGCTGAGTGTCTGTGATGTCTGTTAGGTAGAGCTGGTCTGCAGTGTTGTGCAAGGTTTTTTAATATCCTTGCCAATGTCCTACCTAGCTTTTCTATCCTTTATTGAAAGTGGGATATTGAAGTCTCCAGCCATCGTCATTGAATTGTCTATTTCTCCCTGAATTCTTTCGGTTTACCCTGCATATATTTTGGGCCTCTGTTACTAGTTGCATGTACGTTTATAATTGTTGTATCTTCCTGATAGATTGGCCTTTTTATCAACATAAAATGCCCCTCTTCCTCTCTAGTAACTTTTATTTAAAACTCTATGTTGTCTCATATCAGCATAGCCACTCCAGGCCCCTTATAATTGCTGTTTGCATGGTATAATTTTTTCCATCCTTTTACTTTTTAATTTCAACTTATTTGTATCTTTGAATCTAATGTGTATCTCCAGGAGAGAGCATCTATCTGCATCTCATGTTTTATTGGCTGACAATCTCTGCCTTGTCATTGGATTGTTTAATCCATTCACATTTACTGTCATTACTGACATGGTTGGATTTAAGCCTGCCATTTTACTTTGTTTCTTATGTCTTATGGTTTTTTTGGTCCTCTATCCTTACTTACTGTCTATTTTTTTTTTCAGTTAAGTGGATATCTTCCAGTGTACTATTCACATTTTTAAATGAGGTTTAAAACATATTTTAAATTATTCTCTTACTGGTTGCTCTAGGGCATACAACATATAACTTAGGTTCTCATAATCTAGTTCACATTTATACTAATTTAATTCTAGTAAGATATAGAAACTTTATTTCTATATAGCTTCATTTCCTCTTCCTTTATTTTTGTATATATTATAACTATATGTTATAAACCTAACAATATATTGTTTCAATTATTGTTATATATAATTTATGTCTTTTAGAGAACAAAGAGAAAAAAAGAAGCAAATATGTTTATTGATTTTTTAATAATAACCCAGTTATTCTTTATTACTTTTCAATCTCTTCATTTTCCCTGTGGATCTGAGGCATCCTTGGGTGTCACTTCCAACAGAGGTCATGCCCATTCTCCTCCTTTGTGTTCTTATTGTCAAATATCATACACTTATGCATGTTATAGGCCCAACAACACAACTGTATAGATATTGTTTTATGCAATTGCATTTTAAATAGTTAAGAGAAGATATGTGTAATTATACTGTTTTTATAATTAGCCAAATAACTACTTTTATACTGGCACTCTTTGCTTTCGTGTGTGTGTGTGAATTTGAATTACTATTTGGGATCACATATCTTCAGCTCAAAGAAATTCCTTTAGTACTTTTTGTACAGGAGGTCTTCTACCAACAAATTTTCTCAGTTTTTGTTTACCTGCAAATATCTTTATTTTATCTTCATTTCTGAACAATACTTTTGCTAGATATAAGATTCTTGGTTGATAGGTTTTTTTACTTTTGGTACTTTGAACATGTCATCTGACTGCTTTCTGTCTGCCATAGTTTCTGATGAGAAGTCAACTGTTAATATTATTGGGGTTCCCTTGTATGTGACATCATTTTTCTCTTACTGCTTTCAAGATTTTCTCATTATCTTTGGACTTCAATATTATGACTATAATGCATCTGGATGTGGATCTCTTTGTGTTTATCCTATTAGGAATTTGTTGCGCTTCTTGGATATGTAGATTATTGTTTTTTTAATCAAATTTGGGAAGTTTTCAGCCATTATTTATTCAAATATTTCTTCTATTTCTTTCTCTCTTCTCCTCTGGTATTCCCATTTTGCACATATTAGCGCATTTAATGGTGTTTCACATCTCCCCAAGGCTTTGTTAATTCTTCTCCATTCTTTTTTCTTTCATTTCTTCAGCTTAAATCATCTCTATTGATCTATCTTCAAGTTTGCTCAATTTTTTCTCCTGTCAGCTCAAATCTACTGTTGAGTTCCTCTAGTGAATTGTTCATTTCAGTTATTAGAGTTTTCAACTCCAGAGTCTCCATTTGTTTCTTTCAGATCATTTCTATCTATTTATACTCACTATTTGATGAGCCAATGCCATCATGTCTTCCTTTACTTCTTTAAACATGGGTTCCTTTAGTTCTTTGAATATATTTATGATGGGAGCTTTTAAATCTTTGCCTGCTAAGTTCAACATCTGGGCCCCCTCAAAGACAGTTTCTGTTGTTTGCTTTACCCCTCTGTGTATAGGTCACATTTTTCTGTTTCTGTGAATGTCTCATAATTTTTTCTTGAAAACTAGACATTTTAGTCAGTATATTGTAGCAACTTTGAATGCCGATTCCATCCCCCACTCAGCTTGTTTTTTAGTGATGTGGTTGGACCATCAGTGAAGACTATTCTCCCACAGTGTGCAGCCTCCCTGTCCATACTCAGAATTTCTCCCCTGTTTTTATCTCTAAGCTTGGCTTCCAAGGGGTTACCTGTGGGCAGCAGAGCTTCACAGTCAACGATGATTCCTCAGAGGTTGTGTTTAAGCCCCTGAGCCGGCGGGTTTCAGTCTTTCCTGTTGGGTCTGTGCGGGCTTGGAGGTTGCTCTCACAGCTCAGGAACTACATGAGTTTGCCCCATGTTCAGCCGGGGACCAGCAGCTCAGAAGTTGCTTCCCTGGTTGCTTCTGGAAGTGCACAGTGTTGAGCACATGCACAGTCCTGTGACCACCAGGAATGACAGTGACTTTGCCAGGGCCTCCTTGAATGTCTCTTTCCTGTATCTCCCTGTTCAACTTCTGGCTGGTCTGTCTCGCTTGGTATTATGCCCAGCTGTTATCCTCCAGTGATTGCTAGTGACTGCTCTATGGTTTCTGGCTCACCCTAGGACATAAATTCATTCCCAGGCTGACCAAATAATGTCAAACCCCTCAGGCAGGGCTAGGATGTTACCAGTGTTTGTGGCTGGCTCTGATCCCCTCCCCAAGTGGATCTTCTGTGCTTTAGAGCAGAAGCTGGTGGGTGGGGACTCACTCTTCACCAGCTGTTCCACCTGGATTCACCCCATGGAGTGGGAGCTCTGAGAGTGGGGGATGTGGGCACCCCACCTGGCTGCCACCACTCACACATATATTTCTCCCATGACGTATAGTGGGAAGGCATGGTTCGCCAAAGTTCACCAGCTGCCGTGGTGGTTTTTCCACCCTAGGACCTGGAGAGATGGGTGTTGCCACTTATCTGCTGAGCCCACCAGAATGGCTTCTACACAACCCAGAGCTGGGTGGCCGTACCCCCAGCTCAAATGCCATGGCCCCTACTGTTTTTACTGAGTCTCCATAAGTTTTGTGGAATAAATGCTTCTAAATTTGTCAATTGAGCCCTTTGGTTAATCTCCAAAGACTTTAAGTGACTGCCTTTAAATGTACCGGGTGTTTCTTTGGGGAGAGGTTTTGCTGAGCTCCTCACACTGCCGTTTCATGAGGCCTCCTCCCCGAGTTAATATATTTTTAAAAGGAAAGAAAACAAAGGATGAGATATATCTGCATGAGGAATAATATTCAGCTCGATTTCTTTCCCTGTTGCTTATCTCTATTTTCTGAATTTAAAAAGAACATAGACTGGTTAGACGATAGAAAAGAAACAATAAAATCTCACTTTCTCACTTATAAACGTTAGAACGTGTGGTGCTAAAGCGGCCAGTCCCGCACCTACCATGCCCTGCATGTAGCTCCTTGTGGCTGCTGAAGAACAGAAGTTCAACTGAGTCAATGTAAAGATTGATTGGCTTTACTCAGTGCCGCATGAATGGGGCAGCAGCCCCTCCAGCAAAGAGGTAGGAGCTGTGAGGAGCTGTACAAAAGGGAGGCTTCTATAGGTAGAAGGAGGAGGGGACAAAGAAGTGAAAAGAGTGGATTATTTCAGGTGGGGCCACCTCCCCCCAGAGGACAGCAGGGTCTATCAGGCAGATGACCTCATAGTGCTGACCAGGAAGTTGCAGGCCCATTGGTTTTTAAGGTCCACTCCTGGGTGAGGCTGCAACTGCAGTTAGGTTATGTACTAAGTCTCGTGGGCCCTAGCACAATTACTCCATTTGGGCCTGCTGTTTCCACACTGGCTCCCTCCTCCTGCTGGCAGGGGTTCCATACCTGACAACTGTTCCCCGCTCCAGTCCCACTTATTTGAGACTGGTAACATTTCCTCACAACTTTTGTCCTCCAGGCTCCCGTGTGTCCTGGGAGTCTCTTTCTGTCAGAAGGCAGGTCTCTTGGATGCCCTCCTCCCTGGGTGGACCTGAAGCCAGGCTGACATGTCTCCACCTCTCAGGTGGTTGGCTGCAGGTGCGTTGTTAGCTGTGTGGTTGGGGCTGGGATGCAAAGCTGCTGCAGGAGGCTCCCCGCCTTTCTGGGGCTCCCCTAAGGCACGGGTGGTGCATCCTCCTGCCGGCCAGGCGGGCTTGGGCTCTGGGGAGTGGAGTAGTCTGTTCTCTGACTGCCTGTGTGGATGTGTCTGATGGTTGCCAGATATTCTCCCAACAGGCAAGTCACTGTTTCCCTCTAGAACAGGCAACTCCTGGTCCTTAATTAACAGGGGCTTCTTGGCTTGGAGCTGCCCAGAAATAGGAGTCAGTCCATCTGGAGGATGCTGCACAGAGCATTTGACGAGGGCAGCGCTGCTGAGGGAGCGCCAGGCTCGGGCTAATTCTGACCCCGGTCCAGCACCGTGTGGCCTGTGGGAATCCAGCCTGTCCAAGGCCCTGGTGGGAGGGATGCTGCTCTTTGGGGAAGCCCTGGAAGAGCCCCGGCCGCCCTGTCTCCTCTGACCTGGCTTCAGTTCACCTTTCACTTGATATTTGTATCATGATACTTTCTCCCTTGGTCCTCACTGCATGCATTTCAGACCCTGTTTATCTGAAGATCAGAAACACGCTCAGGGAGACCGCGATTTGGATCCTCCCTTCCTCATGTCAGCTCACAAACTCCCATTGTGAGCTCGTGTGGCTGAACGGGGGTGGCTGGGTTTTTTGCCAAGTTTTCAGACAAAGTCAGACCCAAATTTACACACTGGCTGGATCTCATTTTGAATAGTCCTTGGGGCATAAATAGAAACAAACAGAGCACAAGAAAGCTGGTGAAAAAGGAACATGTATGATCCTGAGATTAAATAACTAGTAAAATTCTTTGTTTGTGAGCTCGGAGAATTAGCCAGAAAAACATGGGCAGGATTTCTGTAAAAGCTACGTGGAAGGACCTTACAGCCAGGTGCTTGACAGCACCTTCCAGGGCGCCCAGTGACTGAAAAACAGAAAAGGGTTGAACCCCGGGGGGCCCTGTGTGGTCCCTGTGCTGTTGGATTGATGGCCGATCCTTGCTTGCTCTCCTTTGTGGGCGGGGGTGGCTCTGCCCCGGCTGCAGAGCAGATTCCCTCCGGGGTAGCGATCTATCCTGGGCCGGACCCCGAAGCAGAGCACACTTCCGCCCACGTCAGCAAGCCTACTTGTCCTCCTCAGGGAGAGAGCAGCAAACCATGTCCACCCAACCAGCTGTCCTCCCATGTGGGGGGCTCCCTACTCAGGCCAGTCACCAGGGTCGTAGCTCTGGGATCCCCATCCTCCTGACTTTTCCAGCTTGTTTCCTAGCCTCCTGCCACCTGGTGCTAGTCACAAGTCTTCTGGGGAAATTCTGGTCATTTCTGGGATCCGGACACTTTGGGCAGCTCCAGGAGGATGTTGCCGGCACTCTCCTGAGTGGACCAGGACCCTGTCCACCCCCAGGTGGTTGTGATAGGAATCCAGGTGGAGAGGTCAGCCCAGCGGGCTTGGTCTTGGACCCTCTGCCATCTTGGTGGGCTTTGAGTGCTGTCCACCTCCTGGAGACCAATTCTCCATCCAGCCTGGCCCACCCCTCTTGATTCACTGTCCTCAGATGCAACGGACACGTGTGATTGTGGGCTAGACAGGATGTGGCCGGGGTCGTGGGTGCCTGCTCTGGCTCCTGGGGCAGCCCCTGAGGGGACCTCCACAGGTCCTCTGCTTCCTCCTGGGGTGGGGCGGTCGGGGGGCAGCATCCATACTCCCAGGGGGTCTAGAAAATGTGGCCAGAGACGTCCTGCCAAGGGTGTGTGTGGGACGCAGCAGACAGAGCGGGCGCTGTGCAGAAGGCTCAGTGACTGGACACTGGCGTGACCCTAAGTGGCGGTCACCAGATCAGGCAGAGCTGGGGCCCACACCCAGGACAGCAGAAGCTACAGATGCTGCTGCTGAGTCGCCAGGTCACTGACTGAGGTCCCCAACCCTCTTGATATCAAAGCTCATTTGTGTGGGCTTGAGGTGTTCCTGCCAGGGGCAAGCTGGGCATCCCCGTGCGAGAAATGGGTGGATTGGCTCCAATTCCTCACACTTTAGCTTGAATGTGCATGTGCTCACACATGTGTCTGAAAGGGGGGTCAGCACACACCACACTGTACACAAAAGGGTGGGGTGCTGGCGTCTGCTTTGAAGGCACTGGCCAGCCTGGCCCTGCACACAGCCTTGCTGTGCCCCTACCTGTCACTGTGAGAGCAGATGCCACTCGGAGTCCATCCATCACGTGTAGGGGGAGATGGAGCTCCCGTGTGTAATAAAGATCAGACCTCAAGGCCACGGGGAAGCAGGGAGGAGCTGCCAGTCCAGGGGCCGCAGGGGGGCCCTCGGGTGTGTCTGGAATGGGCAGCCCCATGGGCATGCAGACGGGAGCCAGGAGGTTGGGCGTGCTGTGGGCAGTGTGGCTGACCAGTATGGCTGTTCCTGGAGGTGGCAAGACCACAGCCTCAGCCTGACTCAGTGGGGTTTGTGCATAATTTCACCACAGGGTCTCGCCCCCTCTACCTCCCCCAGATTTCCCATCAGAATCCCCCAAGCTGGGCCTCGCCATGAGCAGTCGAGTGGCTCTGCCAGGTCTGGGCACCCTGCCCCGGCTACTTGGAGCGGACCCCTGCTGCCCAGACAGAGGTGGGGGCCATGTCCCAGCCACCTCTGTCCACTGTGGGCTGGGCCTCCCCAAAACCTTGGCGCCGTCCCCACCCACTCGTTGCTATTTGGGAAGAGAGGAAACAGATTTTCCTCAGAAGCTCTGTTCTCTCTCCGCCTCCATCCTTTCCCTGGGAGCTCTGGCAGCGCTGGCAGGC
Source organism: Equus quagga (assembly GCF_021613505.1). NCBI lineage: Eukaryota > Metazoa > Chordata > Mammalia > Perissodactyla > Equidae > Equus > Equus quagga. The sequence continues at coordinate 40,397,689 of NC_060287.1, read as the reverse complement.
TGGCCATTTCCGGAGTCAGACTTGGGCCAGAACCTGGCCACTCTCCCGAGGTCCCAGTGGGTGGGGAGATGGCTGAGGCTCACGGGCACCTCCAGGGGCCTTCTTCTGGGTGACACACAACCCACCTCCTGGCAACCCCAAGGGGATACTGAGGCCTGTGGGGAGTCCCGGCCTCCAGCTGCATGAAGGGTGCTACCTGCCCCCCACCTCATCTCACCCCATCTCTAGGGAGACACCAATGGTGTGGGTCCTAGGCCTCGCCTCACATGGACGGGGGCTGCCTCCACACTCTTAGGCAAGCTCCTGGCCGAGCCCAGCACATCTCAGGCCCCAGTCTCCATGGCACATGGAGCCCCTTGGGCTACATGTAGTCCACAGATGGCCCAGCCTGGTGGTAAAAATATTCAATTAGGTACCAATGTGAGTTCACATAAAAACCCAAATCTCCACAACTCAGCATTGTGTGGCCTCTGCCCTGTGAATGAGTGTGTTCTGAAGACACCCTGGACCTCACCTGCTGTACACAAACCTGAGCCCAGGAAACACCTGCTGAGTATATGTACATGTGAGCCCAGGCCGCATCTACTGAATTCACACGTGAGCCCAGGTCCCCCATGCTGAGTGTACACATGAGCCCAGGCCCCACCCACTGAATTAACTCCTGAGCCGAGGCCCCACCTGCTGAGTGTACACATGAGCCCAGGCCCCACCCACTGAATTCACACCTGAGCCCAGGCCCACCTGCTGAGTGCATACCTGAGCCTGTTGGCTCCTGGTGGCATCTGAGCCTCCCTGAGCCAGTCCAACTGTCCGGTTTTAAGGAGACAACCGAGACTCAGGTGGTGGTTTCAGCTGCAGCGCAGAGGATGCAGGGACAGCCTCACGTCCTGTGTGGTGGGCTCTTCTCTGCAATCGACTTTGGTCCCAGAGGGTGTGCTGGCGGAGGCTGCACACCTCAGGACACTGGTCCCTCCAGAGGGACACGGCCCTTGAGGAAAGCTCTGCAGGGTCTACCTGCTGGGCAGCTCTCTCTCCTTGTGAGTGGATGAGCTGTTTCCAGGCAGGTCATGGTGCTGTGACCTCAGGCTGAGGCGGAGTCTGAGGGTCTGAGGGTTGGGGATCATTGGATCAAATCTCTTCTCCACCAATGGGACGGGGCAAGTCAAGGGAAGTCCTCCAGACTCTGGGCCTCTGGCTGAGACACATGACTGGCGATATGAAGAGATGGGAGGCCTGCTGCTCATCAGACCTGCCAGCTTTGTGCAGGGAGAGTGAGGACCCACATTGGCCCAGGCAGCCCGGCAGAGGGACTGCTTTGTAAGGTTGGGAAGACAGAAGCAAGAATGTATGGGTCACTGACTCCGAGTCCCAGGTTCCTAGGGCTGTTAAATGTCTTTCACTTCATCTCAGCTGGAGACCAAGAAATTAAACAATAATCCTAAACATTTTGTGAGTCTTCAGTAGAGATGGGACGAGACATGGCCCTTCAAACCATGGCCCCCAGTCCTCGAACCAGGAAAGCTTCTCAGGAGACCTGACCCAGATGGCAGAGGGCAGCCTCAGAGTGTGGCCTGGAGAGAAGGTGACACGGTCGGTTCTGTTTCCAGATGTGGAGTGAAGAGAATTTACCCTCTAGATGATCCTGAATGTAGCCAGAAATTTTAGGAAAGCTTAGGGTGCCAAATATCACTACTCATCCTGCGTAATGTAGGCATGAAGACATGCTCAAGTGAGACTGGTTTTATTTGTTGCCATGGTAACACATCCTTTAATCAATCTAATAACGCCTCGTCTTAATTCTTTCAGCAGGAAACTTTTTATTCTTGTCAAAATAATCTTTGCCTAACTTTATGCTACATATTTTTATAACATTGTACATTCTAGGGTCAGAACTGGAAGTTAGTATTACTTATAGTCATAGATTTCATGGAGCAGGAAGAGTAATCACTGACTTAAACCTCAGACCAATGTGAAATTTCTCAAGGTAAGCAGTGGTGCTTGTCCATGGCTCCTGACCAAATACCAACCCGACAACCTGGTGTTGCTGCAGCCCCGTGGGCTGTGCCTGTGTGACAAGCAATTTCTTTAGAGCTTCCCCCCTCTCCTAGGAAAGATGACTCTTGCATGTCACTTCACTTTAGGTCAAGGTGAGTGCACCCTAAGTTGGAGTAAATTAGGGATTGGTTTGGGCAGAGAACTCTATTTCTCGGCTTCCTGCCCAGGCTGTCCTCCTCAGTCCTTCTCATCCCAGGGCAAGGCGCCCTCTACTGAGCTCTCAGTAACCACAGTAGAGATGCGTCCCAGGGTTACAGGATCAATGCACAGAGCAAGCACAAACTGGAGCCTAATTGTGAGTTTGGGGGTGCTGCTGTCTGACGTGGAGCTGGTTAAGTATTGGGCATTTCCCGAACTGCTGCTGGTCCTTTCAGTGGAAACATCTAAAAATACAAAATGACACTTGCAGGAAAGTTCTACTCCACACCATCAACTTGAAACCCATCCATTGCAGACTCAGGGGAGCCAGGCTCTTCCTCCATCCTCCTCCTCCCCTACCCTGCTTGCCCTGCTTCCCACCTTATCTAAACGCTTCAAAGATAGCTGGCCCCAGCAAGCTGTAGTTAATCAAGTATTCATCTCAAGGGAGCACCTCCAAGCTCATTCACATCCTCAGATAAATCAGAGTGGGAGCTGAGTTCTGTAACAAACCTGAAGTTGCTTCTGATTTTGAGTGTATGTTCAAGCCTAAGGTGATTTTTGGGTCTAATTAGCTCTGTGAAATTATCTTTCCTCGATAGAACTGCTGAAATTGATGCTAAAGGATAAAGGATGTCCATCTGGAATAACTGGACGAATTAAACCTGTTGCAAGTCTTTGTTGACTAATTGGATATTCCCATAACTCTCACAAAGAGTTTAATCTACTGAGTACTAGTATCTTCAGCGCGTTAATTAAAAAAAAAAATCCTGCCTCCTGAGATTTTTATATCAACCATGAAATTCTTTGAAAGCCCTCAAGTCTACGGGCAGGGACTCCTAGTTCCAGCTGTGACAAACACCCCCACCAGGAACAATTAGGAAAGTCGGGTTAAAAAAAGCCTATTGAAGGTACTAGAGAACTTCTGAAGCAGCCCAAAATGGAGGGGCTGGGATCCTGGAGAGAAGGCAAGCCTGTGAGGGAGCTCAGCATCCTATGGCATCTTCCCTCTGCAAAGAGGTATAGAGGACCAATCCCTCTTCATCACACTGGTTCTCCCTTCAGGACATGTGCCAACTCCAGATCTTCACATAGCAAAAGGCTAAGAAGCCAAACAGAAACTGCCCAAAGCTGGGCAGAGTTTTCCGTAGTGTCCTGGTGCCAGACAACAATCCAAGTTCACAACCTTCCAAGGAAGAAGGACCTTGGTAAACACCCTAGGCTTCCAGTGGGACATCTGAGGGCCATACGCTCAGAGAGGAGTGAACCAGAAGTAGATGAAGTCCTACAAAATCTGTACCCCAAGCTTGATTAGATAGAGGGGGGCCATCCCTAGTCCAGCAGAGGATAGGGCGAAACACCTGTAGAGGAAAATCAGTCATCCAGAGCCTCTGCAACCTGCTGTTCACAGTGTTCATACACAACAGGGCGTTTGACAGTCAGTCAAATCATCAGGCACACCAAGAAATATGAGAAAAAACAGACAAAAGAAACAGACCCACAGGTACTCCAGATGATACAGTTGCCAGACAAAAACTTTAAATGAACTGTGATTGAAATTAACAAAAATAATCAAACGGAGTTTTCAGAATTTTAAAACTGAAAATGAAGCTAAGAACTCAATCGATGGGTTTGACAGTAGATTGGACCAAAAGAAATGAATGATTAATAAACTGGAAGATAGAGGCAAAAGAATGGAAAGAACAGAAATGAGCGTAAGAGACATGAGACTTGATGAAAAATATCTAACACATTTATTATTATTATTATTATTATTATTACCATCAAGATGAGAGAGTAAACCTTCTATCAAGGAAACAGAACAAAGAGTGGAAGTGCCTGGCAGCAGAATATGTGAGGAGTGGAGGAGAAACAAATTTTTTTATTTTTAAACATTGGCACCTGAGCTAACATCTGTTGCCAATCTTCTTTTTTCTCCTTCTTCTTCTTCTCCCCAAAGCCCCCCAGTACATAGTTGCATATTCTAGTTGTAGGTCCTTCTCGTTGTGCGAGAAACAAATTTTGAATGGTTCAGCCATTGGTAGAAAAGCCAATAGGTGGAAAATTCTCCAAATCCTCAGGCGTGTAAATGTGTAAGCAGAAGATTGAGTCCTCACTGTTCTCTGGTCAAGGGAGAAGCCTCCTCTCATTTGGAACATGCCAATAAGGCAGAGTATGCCATCACTCAGGCAGCACACTGTGTGGGTTCACACCAGCAGCAGCACTATGAGGAGGTGCGTCCAGCTGAGGCCAAAGGTTCTGTGCACCTCGACACACTACATCTCCTCACCACGTATTCTGGCAGCTCCAGAACATAAATTTCTTTTAAAAATATGAGATAAATTCTTACACAAAAATAATAACAATGTAATATGAGATTTATAACAGATGTATACGTAAAATGTGTGACAACAGTATAAAGTCCAGGAGGGGAGAGATGAAAGTAGACCCTTTTAAGGTTCTTATATCATATGTGAAGTGTGAAATCTACTTCTACTTGAAGTAGATTGTGAAAAGTTTACAAACCCTAAGTCAAAAATAACAAAATAAAGAGTTATAGCTAATAAGCCAACAAAGAAGATATAATGGAATCATAAAAATATTAAGTGAATCCAGAAAAAGTCAGAAAATGAAGAAAAAGGGAATAAAGAATACATGAGACAAACAGAAAACCAAGAGTGCCTGATAGACCCAAATCTACCAATAACCACACTGAACGTAAACGAGCTAAAGGCAAAGGCAGAGACTATCAGACTGGATTAAAAACCTAGGCCTACAATAAAGTAATTTCAAATAGAAGACACAAATAGGTTAATAGTAGAAGAATGGAAAATATATCATGCTAACACTCATCTAAAGAAAGCTAGAGTGGCTATGTTAATATCAGACAAAGTAGATCTCGGAGAAAAAACACTACCAGAGATAAAGAAGGCAATTTCATAATAAAGAAGTCAGTTGAGCTGGAGGACATAACAGTACTAAATGTTATTCACCTAACAAGAGGTTTCAAAACAAGCAAAGCTAAAATAGATAGAACCGCAAGGAGAAATTGACAACTCCACAATAACAGTGAGTTGCATAGCTTGTAAGATATAAGAATAATATACACAAATCAATGTCTTTCTATGTATTAACAATGAACAATTGTAAAGTTGAAGCAGTTTAAAACAGTATAATATATATGAAATACATCAGGATAAGTCTGACAAAAGATTTGTAAACCTGTTTACTGAGAACTACAAAACACTGCTGAATGAAATTAAATAAGACATAAACGGAGAGAGACACCTTGTTCATAGGTCAAATGACTCCAAATTGTTAAGCTGTCAATTATTGTGAAATTAATCAACAGGTTCCACACCATCACAATCAAAACCCCAGCACACTTTTTTTGTGGAAACTTACCAGCTTATTCTAAAATTCATATGAAAATACAAAAAGGACATACAATAGTCAAAACAACTTTGAAAAAAAAGAACAGCCTTGGAGGACTGACACTACCTGATCTGAAGACTTATCATAAGGCTATGGCAATCAAGACTGTGTGCTGTTGTCATAGAGACAGATAAATCAATCACTGGAACAGAACAAAGACCAGAAATAAACTTGCACAAATATGGATAATTGGTTTTTTTTTTTGAGGAAGATTAGCCCTGAGCTAACATCTGCAGCCAATCCTCCTCTTTTGGCTGAGGAAGACTGGCCCTGAGCTAACGTCCGTGCCCATCTTCCTCTACTTTCTGTGTGGCGGGACACCACCATAGCATGGCTTGATGAGTGGTCTGTAGATCTGCACCTGGGATCCAAACTGGCGAACTCTGAGCCACTGAGGCAGAGCACATGAATTTAATCACTATGCCACTGGGTCAGCCCCAGGGAGAACTGATTTTTGATAAAAGCGCAAAGACAATTCAGCAGGGGAATAAAATTACAAGCCTTCCTAGAAGAAAACGTATGAGAAAATCTGTGTGATCTTGGGTTAGTCAAAGATTTCCTGGATATGACACTAAAAGCATGATCCATACAAGAACAAATTGATAATATGGACTTCATCGAAATTAGAAACTTCTGCTCTTCAAAAGACATCATTGAGAGAATGAAAAGACAAGCCACAGACTGGAAGAAAATATTTGCAAAGCAAATATCTGGTAAACGTCTCACATCCTGAATATATAAAGAACTCTCAAAACTCAATAATAAGGAAACCAAATTAAAAGATGGGCACAAGATTTGAACAAACACTTCAGCAAAGAAGGTATAGATGGCAAATAAGCACATGAAAAGATGCTCAACATCGTTAGTCATAAGGGAAATGCAAATTAAAACTACAGTGAGATACCATCTCACAGCCACTAGGATGGCTACAATGAAAAAGACTGGCGTACCAAATGTTGCTGAGGATGTGGAGTAACTGGGACTCCTGTGCACTGTGGAGAGAGTGTAAAATGGTACAAGCACTTTAGAAAGGTTTAGAAGTTTCTTAAAAAGTTAAACATAAACCTATCATATGATCCAGTCATTTCACTCATAGATATTTACCCAAGATAATGAAAGCGTGTCCGTACGGACTTGTATGTAAATGTTCATAGCAGTTTGATTTGTAGACACTGAAGTGTGAGCCCGCCCTGACTGACCCCTCCTCCCTGTGGTTTGTGGCTGCTCCCTGGGGGCCCAGCTGCTCAGGGTGCCAGGCATCACCTGGGGCCAGTGACATGCCCATCACATGGCATCCCCTCCAGGCCTCACCCCGGGCCCCGAGCTGGTCTGCATGGGCACGGCACCCTCTTTCCTGACTCTTGCTGTGTGCCCTGCGTGGAGCCCCCTCAGTGCTCCTGGGCTGCTGCTTCTACAGCTCTCCGCCGGGACTGGGCTCCAATTGCAGACCTCAGAGCCCCCATCTCCACAGTGGTGCCGGCATACCTCAACCCCCACTGGTCACAACTTGGCTCCCATCTTCCCGCACCTCTCACCAAGCTCAGACCAAGAGCCGTCATGTCCGCCTGGACCCTCTTTCTTTCATAGCCCACATCCCATCTGTCGGGAATCCTTAAGTGCTTTCCTCAACAGGCTTCCAGAACCCGATGCTCCTGGCCTGAGTTCCACTTTCCCTCAGCTCCCACAGCCTCCAGCGCTCCACTGGCCCCACTCTCACTCCTGCGCCCTCCTGTCCTCCTTTCCTTACCTGCACCAGCTCTGGCACTCCAGCCCTGGCGCTGGCACCCCTCCACCTGCTGTTCTTCTCCAGTCTGGGGCACAGCTAATGCCTCCCCTCAGGTTGGCCTCGGCCCGCAGCTTCTCAAGGGCCCACCTTGCCACCCACTTAATACTGCACTTCCGATGCCCTCCTCACTGTTGGCTTTACCTTCTTTCCACAGCATCTTTCTCTTTCTAAGACACCTACTCACCCTGTCTACTGGTTATCCGCTGCCCTCTTCTGACAGAGGAGCCCAGAGAAAGGCCTGCGTGCCTGAGTGGTGGCTGCTACATGGCCAACGAGTCCAGCAGGTGTATGAGTGAACTGCAAGGCCCCAAACCACTGAGTGTTTGATTTGGCCAGGCATTGCTATGCTGTGCACCGACTCTGGACCACAGGACCCTGAGGAGAGCAGGGGCAGTGTGTCCGGGCCACCTGGGCACACAGGGTGAGCACCCGAGGCCTGGCCAGAGTCTGGGAAGCAGGGCAGCTTCCACTCAGGGCAGGCAGGCTCTCTCTCCTGTGAGAGGTGGGCATTGTGAGCAGGCCATCCTGGGCACTGGATGCTTGATGGGTCCTGGGAGATGCTGTGGTCTCTGCCTGCCTTTGAGCCTCCCCTCTGCCCCAGGCCAGGGTCCTCTGTTGCTCGCCCTGAAGGAGGGTGGGGCCTGCCTGTGCCTGGGCCTGTGTCCCACCCAGGGCTTCAGCATCCAGAAGGGGCACAGTGGGCTCCTTAAAGGTGAGCACAGGTGAGCAGCCTGTCTGCTACAAGGTGAGCCGAGTAGACAGTTCCGTGAATGGGTCACCATGAAGCTAGGAAGCTGCTGGTATCACCATGCGCAGCCTGGCCTCCCATGCCCACGATGGCAGTGGAAGAGGCAAATTCCACAAATAGAAACTGGTACTTTGGTGCCAGGATAAAACAGAGTTTTCATTATTGTCATTTGAGGCAGTTTTGCAAAAGGAAAACTAGAACAACCTGCGCAAGTCAAACTCTTAAAAGGGGCTGGAGACAGAGGGGGAAACCTTAGCTCGAGGGAGAAAGAGCATCGTCTTCAGGCAGCAGGCCAGCCCAAGGCCAGGCCTCACGGGTGCACGTGTGCATGCAAGTGTGCATGTGCGAGAGGGGGCACAGAGAGGAGTCAGAGCCAGTGGGGGGCAGAGCACGACATTTATTGAACTCCGACAAGGTGTAGAGGCGCTTCCTGGCCAGTCCACGCTCTCCAGCCCCCCTGGAAGCCCCGTGAGGGCCACATATGCCTCCCCAGCACGTGACATCCCCGTGAAGTCAGGGTCCCAGCACTCCCACTTCACCCTGCACCTTGGGTCAGGACTGCGCATCCTCTATTCTCCTCCCCTGGGAACAAGGGGAAAGGTGCCCCCTGACTGCACAAGACTTGCATGGACATGTAAGCCAAGATCAGCACAGGCTGTGAGGGGACATGGTCAGCAGGTGGGGCTGGTGTGGTGGGGGGCAACTCAAAGCAACCATGGTTCTAGATGGCTTAGGAGAGGACGCTGAGGAAGTGCTGTCAAAACACCAAACCAACTCTTAAACAGGTATACTGACACTAAGGAAAAATGTTTCTAGAATGTCACAGATGGGAATGCCCCCAACATTTAAAATAATTAACACTGCATGCCAATGCATCAACAGAGCGGAGCCTAAATTAATGTACAGAGCAGAATCGGAGACAGAGCCTGGACCTCACACAGAGATGGATATCAACGGGCTTTGTTGGTATGTGCAGATCTCTAGGGCATAGATATTTCTGTTAGTAAAGAAAACCTCTATTTATATTTGGACGAAGGGTAGGTGGTCTGTACAGAGTGTGCGAGCCGGGTGGAGGTGCGGGTTCGCGGACCTGGGGGACGCTGGGTAGGATTAGAGCGCGCCCATCCCAGTGACCTCAGACGTCAGCCTGGAAGAGACAAAGACACAGGGTGGGCAGGTCACAACCTCCTCATAAAACAGGCTTAACACAAAACCTGTGGCCCTGTGGCATCCTCACAGCCTTTGCATCTCTCTCTTTGTCGTGATGGGTCGGCCCAGGTCACTGTTCAGTGGCCGTGAGCTGGAAACCAAAGCCAAGCAGAGGGAGGAGGACCCACTAGGGCCAGATCCACAGGACCATTCTTCCCCGCCCACAAGGCCCACATCAGGGGGGTGACGATAATCATGTGGACAAGCACAACTTCCACGGCGACCACTCGGGGAGGGGCACCAGAGTCACACTGCCCATGGCGGGCTGCCTTCCCTGACCACTTGAGCCTCCTGCGAGCCTGGCTCTACCTTCTGGATTAGGGAGGAGGGTCTCACCCCAGGTGGAGGGAAGATAGGGGCCCCTTCCCACCCTCCTGCTCGGTCCCACCTCCCCACGTGTGGTCACCTCATGTTCACTGACATGTCCTGGCAGGGAGGCCAAAGTGAATGGCCAAGGCGTGGCCAGGAGTGTCATCCCTGGCTCTCAGGCTCCTTGCTGTGAATGTGGCCCTGCCGCAGGACCTCAACTCCCACAGCAGCATAACCTCTGACCCTCACACACTTCCCTGATGCATTGCTCAGCAGGGGCGGGGGGGGGGGGGGGGGGGGTCTTTACAACCACAGGATGTGTGAAAGCCGAATGATCTAGTAATGTATTCTCTGAAACTACATAACCCTTCATGCTAACTTTCAGTTAACCCAAGAGTGTGGCTGACCTAAGGCCCCAGAAATGCTCTCGTCTATTACCACCTAGCCCCTCACTAGAGACTCTTCAGTGTGAAAGTGCAGAGGAGGGTGTGAGGCCCCCGTCTACATGGAGACTCTTTCCATCACACTCCACCCCCACAACTAGGAGGGAAAGAGAAGCCCCCAGAGGGAGGCAGGACATGGTCCAGGCTCCTGACCATGGCAAGCCAGGTTCTCTGAGCATCCTGTTGGACCAGAGACAGGGCTCCGCGAGCACTCACCTGGCATTGATGAGGTACTGGGCAAGGCTGATGTTGGCTGGGGTCCCTGTGATGGTGATCTGGCGCTCTGACGACCCCTCTGTGGCATTGGCGATTTTGATCTGGGCTCCAGACATCTGTCGAATTTCATTGATTTTGGTCCCTTGGCGTCCAATTATGCAGCCTATTAGCTAGAAAAAAGGAGGGAGGGATTTCTTAGAGAAGAGCCCACAGTAGCCCTGAGTGGAGCATGCACAGAGCTTGGGAAAGCCTGTGGGGACAGGCCCAGCCTTGGTCTATCTACTCTATACCACACGATCCGTGCTTCTGGAAGGAGGCAGCACCGGCCACCCTGAGAGAGGGGGCGAGCATGAGCCTCCTGCTGGAGGGATGGGAGAGGGTGTGAGTGTGCGCCTGCCTTCCTGCTGGAGGGATGGGCGCTGCGGCACCTGGCTCTGCTCAGTGCCTCAATGCACAAAGCTCCGACAAATCAAGAGACTGGAGAGCCACATGGCTGGTCACCTCTCCTGGTGTCCTCTGGAGGCTGGATGCTAGCACCAGGGCCGAGGCCATGTTAATGCCTTCTTGGCGGCATCCTCATGGTAGGGGGGTGTTTGAAGCCAGGATAAAGCTTACTGCTGCCTAAACCCTGTCTTTTGATGAACTTGGATAAAATTCTGAGGACACATCAGATGTTCCCTTTCCTCCTTATCATGCGACCTCTGTTTACAGATGGGATGCTGTGGCCTCTGGCCCTCTGAGCCACCTGAAGGAGCAGGTGGTCATTGAAACTGAAGCAGTAAGAGGGACAAGAGGCGGGGCCTCCCCAGGACACAGGAACAGCCATGGTGGGGCCGGACTGCAGCCTGAGGTTAAGACTATCTGTCTATGGCAGCAGAGTTGCCACTGAGTAGGCTCCTCCAAACCTCCCCTGCTGTGTGGGGGCAACTTGGACCCCAGGGAAGCCTCCATGGAGGAGAGTAGGCACCTCTCAATTTTCCCTTCATTTACACAGAGGCGCTGATGAGAGCTCTGAGAGGAAGCACAGAAAGAAGAGGCCGGACAAGTAGGGCCAGTGGAGTGGGCTTCTAATTCCACCTCCCGTGTGGCAGTGGGCGAGGCAGCCTGGCCAACGGTGTCAGCACTTGTGGTGAAATCAGTATTAGGAGCACGCTTTTGTGTTCATGTCAGTGAGGTGCTGGGTGGAGGAGCTGGGCCAGGCATGCAGGAAGGATATCCATTTCCAAATAGAAACAACTCTGAACCTATACACTGATAACAGTTCACTGGGGACACAGGTACATCTGAACTAGCTCCTGTCCCTGAGGTGACCCCTTGAGTTTCAGTTCTGCTTACTTGTAAGGCCATCTCTGCTCCTTTCCTAGGTTAGACCAGCTGCCTCACTGACCATGACACAGCCTCTCCAAAAGTCCAGAGACTCCTGTCCCCCAGCTGCTCAGCTCCCTCCCCGTCCTGTCCATAGCCAGATCTCTCTGCCAGGAAGGACCAAGGGGTATGCTCTGTAGGGCACACAGATCCAAGAAAGGACGCCTCCTTCTGGGAGCTCCCCCAGGAGGAGGGGTGGCAGCAATGTGTTGGGAGGGGGCCACAGAAGACAGGCATATCAACTCTCCAAAGGAGCTTCATCCTCTTGCCTTTTAGGTTCATTTCAGCTTTAAAACGAAGGGTTGGCCAACAGCAAGAGACCTGGTGTTGGCAAAACAGTGATTTAGGTAAAAGCCTACAAAAGAGGAAACCCACAGGGTAGAACGTGGGTGAAGCCTAGAGCCATGCTGCTCAAGGATGATTCACAGAGTGAGGACAGTGTCAGGAGCCTTTAGAAGCAGAGACCTTCTCCCTCTGAGGATGTAAGGGCCCTATGCAGGAGGCCTGGGACAGGCACCACTGGCCTGTGTGGGAGCCAGCCTGCAGCAGGCATGAGGGGCCCAATGAAGACGGTCTCTCTGGAAGATCCTCTCCTCTGGGTGCTCCTCACCTCTCTTCTGCCTCTGTTCCTCCTGCCCTATGCCCATGTCCTTCCACACTCAGGATGGGTCATCTCCCCTGAAGTTACAAGTCTGTGCTTCCTGGGGTTAGTCCATGTGAAGGGAGGAGACAGGGCTAGCATTTCCTACCCTGCCGAAGCAAGGGCAAAGCACTAAAGGTTCCTGAAGGCCTCAGTTCTAGGGTGGAAAAGGCCAATAGACACGTGAGTTGGAAAGGCAGTGTCCCCACATGGTGGCCTCTCCATGCTGCTCCAGCAGTGACCCCTGCAGTTCATGTGGCCCACACCTGCCCTGGTGTCTTGGTTTGGGGATTGGAGTCAGCATTCTTAGGATAATCCAAGCATTCAGGATGCTTGGATGGTACTGGGGAGGACTGAGTGTGTGGAGGGGAGCTCATAAGGCCACACCCTCAGCTGAGCCTGAGGCAAGAACAGACAGTGGGCGCTGCGTACAGGGATCCAGGCAAACCTGCGATATCCTGACATCCTGTTGGAACAGACTCACAGAGAATCCTAAACCCTCCAGGGGCCCTGGGTGCATGGGGCAAGTCCACTCTGGAGCATTCCTGCACCTCTCGTCCTTCCAGGGCTCAACCTGAACTAGGGCCGTGCCTTCACACAGGGTCAGTGGAGGCCCTCAGCCTTCCCAGCCAGCTTTGGCATCTAAATTCTGAATAAACCCTAAAGCCCGGTATTGACTCCTTTCTTGTCTGGTATCTTAGGGGTGTGACATCACATCCCTTTCACGGGCAATAAACTGTGTAAAGTGGGGAGGGAAGGGGAGAGTTCACACAGTAAGGTGGGGGGGGGGTGATGGCTCCAGGCATACTCACATCATTGGGAATGGTGAGCTCGTGAGTGCTGGCCGGGGGGCTGGCGTCCAGACCTAGGTACATCAAGGGGACACGGTTAGGCTGGCAGAAGGCTGCTCACGTTGCACCCTGGCGCCCGGCCCACACTTGGCCCACGAAGGCAGACCAGGGCCAGGGGCTGGCCCGAGGGTGAGGGTCAGTGCAGCTGGAGGCCCAGGGTCCTGTGAGCTCTCAGTCCCCAACTGCAACCCAACTCCTGAGTCCCAGCTTCTCTCAAAACAAAGAAAGCCAAGCAGAGTGGCATTTCACTTTTTCATTTTGGGCACATCATGACCTCACTCCTCCACCATTTTGTACAACCTCTCATGACACCCTTCATAAACACCCTGGGAAGACCTGTGTTAAATGGCTCTTGGGGCATGGCCTGTGCGTGGGGGCCTCTTCGGCACACCTAGGGCCTGGGCCATGCTGGTCATATGGACCCCGGCTGCCCGTTCTCCTTCTGTGCTTGGTCCCTCTCTGCTCTTCCCTCTCCCAGACCAAACAGTGTGCGGCCTCCTCTGTGGACCACCTGCCCACTGTGGCATCAGCTGCCTCTCATTCCCTTTGGACCCAGCTCTGCTCAACAGCCCCTGAGCAGCCCAGCTCTGTGGACCAGGCCCACTGTGCAATTCTTCCAGTTTGGAGCAGGGAGACCTGATAACTTCACTGATTCAAAACTAAACTGCTGGGCCCACTGGTAGACTGTGCATTTCTATACGTGTATCCTATGTTGAAGAGGAAGACTGGCATAATTTATCACCCTGCCCCCAATTTTTATCTTTACAAATCTCAGCTTAGGACCTACCAAATCAAAGACAACTTCTGAAGAGTTCAAGGACAGGATCTACACTTGCTTTGGAAGCAATGACAAGAAAATGCACAATGTGCTGTGCTGGGGCGCTGACGGGGACAAACAGCAAGGCAGACATGCTCCCTTGTACTCAGTGCTTCCACCTCTTTGTTGAGGCATCTCCAACCCAAAGACCATAGCTGAGACCCTGCTCTTCCCTCCGATATGGTCCTGGTGTCTCGGGTCCTGCAGCTTAGTCCAGACCCTGGAGCTCTGGGCTCCACCCCTTCTCTCCACCCACAGCCAACCATCACACACCCAGCTCCTGTACCTTCTGAATATTCTGGAACCTGAGCCCTCTTCCCACCCCACACTTCTCCCTCGCTGGTCCACCCCTGCCCTTGCCCCTCTGTCCAATCTCCATACAGCCCAGAGGGCTCCCAAGAGAATGCAGGTCAGATGCAGACTGCTCAAAGCCCAACAGGCTCCCACTTCCTCACGGCGACCTGGTTCCTTTGTCCTGTGTTCAGCCGCACTGTCTCTGCCTCCCTAGCCTCTGCCCTGCTCTCCTCGATCCCTGGGCTCGGGTGAGCCCATACAAAATCTCCTCTCCCCATCCACCCACGGCTCACAACCCTCTTCCTCCACAGCATTTGTGTCCCCAAAACCAGATGCACCTTGGTCACTGGTCCCCCTGCCAAGAGTGACCCTATGAGGGCAGGGCTGTTCTGGGGCCCAGTGAGCACAGGGGCTCAGTTGGTATGTGCTGAATGAACCAATTCATCCAAAATTGTCTGTTATTTTTCTTTTGCATATCTAAACTTAGAGTTTCTATCCTTTATCTTCTTTTAACAAAGATCTTTTCAATACAATTATTTGGTTGTTCGGCCATCTACACATATTCCATAAACAATGACATTAAAATGTCACTTAAGAGATTTCCTTGGTCCTGAGTCCCAGACTCGAACTCCTGAACAGCCTGGTTTGGGATGGACATGAAGCCTCGAGTCATATCTGTTCAACTTGGTTTATTTTGATTGAGGGGAGGGAAGTATCAGGGTTCTTTTTAAGGTACTGAAATTAAACTAATAATTGGAAAACGTATCTGTTTAAAACTCGTATTCATGTAACTCAGAATCACGTAGCCAGTAGTGAGTATCTCTCTCTGAGACAATGACGTTCCATGCACTGGGATGTGAATAATGCTTCTCCAACAAAAACACAAGCCTGCTCTGGAAGCAATGGCGACATCTGCCTTCAGGATGATGTCAAACAAGCAAACACCTCTTGTCACTGTCCACCCTACCTAACTGGCTGTGGTGGGACATGTGTGTGCACACACACATGCACTGTGGGTCCCATGGGGATCTCAAGGAGGGAGGTCATAACGAGGACATCTTAACAAGGCCATGTGCATACATGTCCCACATCCCTGAGGCACTGAAGGCTGTGTTGGGAGGGGCCGTAGCAGGGGAGGTAGATGGCTGGGCAGGGGTAGGTGTGGTGGCAGTGTGCTCTGGGCAAGCCAAGCTCTTGGGGTCCCCAGGCCATCTCCAGGAGACCATCACTGGGTAATTATATGAAGTCACATTATAAACTGCAGAGGGCTGTATAGACGTGTGTTATCACCTAGATATAAACTTTGTAAGGGTTGCTATCCATTTCCTTAATCAAAAACATTCTATAAATGATTTTCTCTAATTTTCATTCATTAAATTCTGCCCTGACTTCATTAAACACTGCACCAAGATGGAACCCATCATGAGTGTGCGGAGCATCAGAGCTGACGGCTGGGCCTGGAGAGATGCCTCCGATTCTCTGTGGTGCACAGCTGGGCCCTCACGGTCCCAAGGGAGGGGTGAGGGGCAGACATAGCCTATGGGGAAGTCTCAGGACTTCCTCCAGCCTCAGTGACGCCCTGAAGCCCAGACCACATCAATGGGGGTGATAACTAACACCCACTGGAAATGCTCCTCTCCTGTATTTCCCCTTTAGCTGGACACTCGCTCTTCTGCTCTGACCCAGGTTTTCAAGAGGCCCACGTGGAGATGAGAGATGGGGTGCCTCCCTCACAGGGAACCCGCTGTACCCAGGCCACGCGCTTCCATCGGCTTCATTCCCAAATGACATGTCAGTGAGCCGCACCCACTGCTCCATGCCCTGGGAAATGGGATCTACAAATCCACGCACCACCCTGCGATCTCCTAGGAGCTCTTTAATGCAAATCAGAAGAGGGTGTAGACTACGCAGCCCAGAGCTATCTTCTCCTGTGAGTGTGCACACAGCTGCTATGCAACACATCCTGGAAAGCGTACATCATGGTAAATCCTTCACTGCAGGCCCCCACACCCTGGGCCACTGGGAGGATCAACAACAACACTGACAGTGGCTCCGCCACATTCGAGACCTTCGGGTGACAGGGCAGCCATGCTCTGAGCATTGTCAGAGCCCACAGCCCACCAACACGCTCCTAGCAGTGACCAAGGCAGAAGGTGAGAACTGCGTGTGCGGACCTGGTGCCAGCCACACGGGCACTGGCCCCAGATGGCACTGGCCATGCCTTCACTGAGGCGTTCGCCGACCCCATGGCAGACGTGAGCGGCCCCGTTGCCCCCTTCTCCCACCAGGTCGGGAACCTGGAACTGAGTAAGGGCGGCTGCACGGCTTCCTGGCCTGCTCACCCTCCATTTAGTGAGGTTTTGTTTTACCTGACGACTGGCCCATCAGATTTTGAGCTTCTTCGGAGGAGTGTAAAGGCAGCTTTTCTCCTGGAGAGCAAAGAAGAAACAGATTTAAGGTTTTTGCCCTCAAGGAGATAAGCAAGACCACTTCAACTAGGGAAGCTCAAAGTCTGACTGGTGTGTGCAGCTGACCAGGGAGCCCAGTGGGTTCTCACCAGCCATGGTCGCCGAGGCGATGCTCTGCCATTACGGGGACGAACGCCCGCTGGCCAGACATAGCCATGGGAAGGCCCACCCCCGCCCCTGTGCCAAGCAGGTGCTGATAGTGACTGCGCCTTGGGCTGGGGACTGGCTCATCCCAACTTCCCAAGGGCAGGGCTGGGCGCCGTCCTGGGTGGGTGTCACTCCTGGGATGTGCACAGGCCTCCTGCAGAAGGGCATCCCTGACTGCTTGTCTGAGCTCTTGCTCTCTTGCTCCTGGACAGAACAGGCTCCAGGGCTGGCTGAATGGATGTGTCCAGCAGGAAGGATCCCCCCAGCAGAGAGCAGGCATGGACCAAAGGGGCAGACATCTCATCACAAGACTGCCAGCTGTGAGGTGACTAACCCACCACAGGAGATACAGAGAGGCCTCCCTGTCCGGCCCTCGGCAGTGTGCACACTGTTGTGTGTGAACGCTGCATCCTTGGCAGTTACAACTAGAACCGTACCTGTTCTGCTCACTGCCCTGAATAAAGACAGTTCACAAAGAGAAAGTCCCCAGGTGAGAAGAGAGGAGGTCAGAAAGGGCAGCTGGGTACGTACCGGGGAAAGCGGGGTTGGTCTGTCCGAGGGGAGGAAAGGGGGTTTGCTGCATGGCCAACTGGTGGAGCTTGGTCAACTGCTGGGGGTAGGAGGGACATGAGAGCTAAGAAGGTTATTGTCATCGAGTACAAGTCACACCAAATCAAAAAGGCAGTAACAGAACTTTGTACAAATAGATATAAAGAGGGGCCATGCGGACACATGGCAGACGCAGCAGAACTCAAGGACTTGGCCTGGAAAACAAATGGGCCGTTGTCGGCAAGTGCTCTGAGTGCCGTTCCTCTCCTCAGCTCCCTGGCAGCTCCAGCCTGAACCAGGCAGCCTTCCCCTCTCACGGGCCTGGCCAGATGAGCAAGCCTCAGACCAATGCAGAAGGGCAGGAAGGCGTATGGAGGCCACTGTGCCCCCCGGCCTCCACAGGGAGGGTCTGAGAGCCACAAAGCAGAACCAGCCGGGCCTGAAAGAGCTTCAGAGCCACACTGCCACTCAGAACTCACGAGCCATCTGTGGGAAGCCCATGCGATGCTCCCTTCTGCAAACCTCGTGGGGCCCCAGCCCTGTGCTCAGCCTGGATCACTCCCATGGCCAGCTCTGCCTTCCCTGCAAGGCATCACTTCACTGCAGAGGTGACTTGGAGGGGGTCACCCATGGGGCACACAGGCCTGCCTCCTGTGACTTCCAGGATTACACAATGTAGGGCTGGAAGGTTCCACGGAGGGCGAGTGTGAGAGCCACCTGGAGGGTGCAAAGGGCTCGTTTGGAGCCACCTTGTGCCTGCACCACCATGTGGGAGCAGGCTGCTCCTTGTCCTGTTGTCTCCCATCCCCAGCCACTAGACTATGGTGGGAGGGCTTTGAAACGCAGATTCTTTAGTTATTTTATCTGAGCCTCACTTCTTAAATAAACACTAAAAATAACAGAAGATAAAGGTAGCTGTGGCCAGACTTGGCCACACAGGGGAGCTGAAGGTGGCAAGCTGAATGCTGGGAATCTTCTCAGCCTCTGCAGACGTCCTTGTCCTTAGGCATGGCGTTCCCACAGGGCCCCGTCACAGCAGAGGGAAATACACTCAACTCCCAACCTTCTCCCAACAGAAAGACCAGTTGAATGTGGCCCAGCATAGGCTTCCAGAGCTGGCCCTGGACTCTTGTCTGGAGTGAGGACAGGCACCACCATGGAGATCCTGGACGCCAGCGGGTGGGGTCACTCTGGGCACAGGGCTGGTGTCCCCTGGTAACACAAGGATCTGACCAGGCACCCAACTTTGCCCCATCATGCAGAATCTGGGCTTCCTTGGCTCCACAAAATTGCGTTGGGGAGGCAGCAACTGTGCCAGAGGCACAAGCATGCAGATTTCCAACATCCCAGCGCCTTCACAGATGAGCCCTCGGTTGACTGACGAGTAGGTTTGCTGCTGGCCTCCTAGGAGCTGGGTACATGCTCCTAACAAGTTAGCTCAACGCTACAATAAACGCCAAACGCCCCTTCTCAGTACAGAGAAGATCATGGCTGCCCCCCAGACAGCCCCTCCCTGAGAGATCCCTGCCCCTGTCCATGTGCCCTGCGGGTGCAGCTGTGGGGACAGGGGCTTGTAGTCAAGCAGCCAGTCAGTCTGGTCTCTTCCTGCTTCCACAGACGGGGTCTCAGCGTGTGTGGATCCCAGTTGCAGCCCAGAGCCAAGCCATGACCAGCCTGCGGCCTCCTGATTGGTCATAGCTTCAAGGTAGAATCTTTGCTGTGTGAGTTGCTGGGATGCAGGGTGAGTAGTTGCTGCAGCACAGCTCCCACACGTCTATCTTTCCTGGCTGATCCTGTAGCATCTTCACCTCAGAGGTGTCTGGTTTCCTCCCCACACCCTTGGAAATGGTGACTGCAATTTAAAAGCAGCCCTCTCCCCCATCCCAGGCCTCTCCCGTCTTCTGGGGTGCTCCCTGACCTGCAGCATGGGGTGGGCCTGCTCGGGGGAGAACCAGCTGTATCCCAGAGGCCACTCCAGGTGCAGCTGTAGTGGCCAGGGGTCCCAAGGAGTGCAGGCTAGGAGACGTGGTGACCTGGAGTCAAATTAAGCTCTAAGTGTCCCTGAGGAGGCAGGGGCTAGGGGGCTGATGGCATATCTGTTGCGCAGCACATCTGCCCCATGACCTAATATCACTGGGCACGGTGTGTGTGTGACTTGAGCGGATATGCATTGAAGTCTCCAAGAAAGGTGTTAGAAGAGCTGGCCCCGGAAACACGGGAATGGGGGTAACTGGCAAGACTCAGAGTGCACCCACTGGGCCTGGGCAGGATGCCTGCAGGTAAGGGGCCTGCAGGGGTTGGAGACCTTGCTGAGGGCTTGGCATCCTAGCAAAGCCTCCTCTTTCCAGGGATATGTAAGTGCCTTGTAGAAAGATGGCAAGTACCCACAGGCGCCCTGGGGCATGACGGATGAGTATGGAGAGACACGGCAAGGCTGAGGCCTTCTGGGGACTGAAACTTACATGCTTGATCAAGCAAACCCCATCTCCCACTTGACAGGACCAGGAGCTGAGGGAGCCTTGGGCCCCATGCACAACAAGTTCCACCAAGTCAGGGGGGACATCTGACAGAGGGCTGTGCTCTGAACCGCCCTACATCAGAGAGTTTGAACTAGGTTTCTTCACAAGGGTGAGAACTACAACTTCCTAGGATGGAGGAAGAAACCTTGTTTTCAGAGACAATAAATGTAAAGTTGAAGCGCAAAGGCTGTCCAAAGTCCAGCTCAGGGCTGTCCGGTCATGAGGGACTGTGCTATATCCTCTGACCATCACTTGAATTTCGATGCAAACACTCACACAGAGAGAGCAGCCTGCTGCATGACCGGCCCCCTGGGGGTTCCAGCCCTTCACCCAGGGGATGGGGGCCAGAGGTGAGCCTCAGGGGACGGCCCCACATGCAGTGAGGTCTGCTGGTGCCTGCAGGGCCTAAGGAGTCCTGAGTAGGTGCTCTCTGCTCCTGGTCTGCTTTTTCACCCCCAGTGGGATGGATGCCTGTCACCTGCTCATGGTCTGTCAGCCAGGCTGCCATGCTACCCTCGAGGGCAGGGCCCTCTCAAATCTGTCCCTGGGAAGGCACAGCTGCAAGGACGGCAGGGAGAGCAGAGTATCCCCTGCTCTAGAGGCAGAAGAACTGCCCTGGGTTGGCTCCAACACTGACTGGCCTTGTAGAGATAGGTACGTGTGGTCTCTTTGGGCCTCCCTTCCCTAATCGGCAAAATGGGGGAATTTGTGTGAGTGAAGGGCAGGCTGTGAAGTGCTGTTCACGTTAGCTGGGGTGAGCAATCGTCATAAACTACCAGGGGCTTTCCCACCTGCTGTGCACAGGCTCCATGATTTCAGATGCTCCCCTGGTCTCTCCAGCGCCTCCCTCAGTTACACAGGTGAGGTGCATCTGGCGGGGTGTGCTCCAGAGCCCACCAACGGCGCATCTTACAGGCATATCCAAGTAATCCACGAGGTTGGCTCTGCTCCCACCAGAAAGTCTGACACTGCGAAATTGAACAACCCCGACTCTAACCTCTCCTACTGCAGTGAGTTTGCTGCTCTTCTGTGAAACTATGGCCACACCAGCAAAACCCCCCTCCACTCACACACCCACGAACGTAAAGTGATGTCTTGGGGAAGGACTGAATTGGCACACAGTGGTGCCTGGACAAACATCTGTCCGGTGGGTGGGTGGGTGGAAGGACAGAGGTCAGCTGGCATCTTTCTCCTCTTGGCTCTGCCCTTAATTAGTCAAGCCACTTCATCTCTTTGGGATTTAATTCCAAAATCTTTTAAAGGCCAGAGCATGACTAAGTGTGAAGGGGCGTTCCTGCTTTTTGAGATATTTCTGCCATAAAAAAATTATACTTTTGGTTCTCAACGTGCCTCCAAATCACTGGGAGGGGAGGGAACCAAGAGAAGGAAGAAAGGTAGGCAGGGAGGAGGGAAGAAAGGGGGAGGGAGAGAAGGAAGGAGTGGGGAGGGAAGGAGAGGGAGGGAGCAGGGTGCCATATCATAGATATTTGTCTGTGACTCACCTTTTCCATTTAACCCTGCGTAGTAATATAAACACATAGACAAATACTAAACACAGACCCTAAAATCATAGGCATCTGTAAGTATACAACTCAGTGAGTTACCACAGAACGAACATACCGTGCAGCTATTCCTGGTCAAGAAACAGACCACCACGGTAGTTTAATCTGCGTTCATGTTTCTTCTGTGAAATTCTTGTTTATGTATTTTGCCCATTTTTTTATTGGGATGATTTTTCCTGATTCACAAAAACTCCTTACATATTTCAGACACTAATCCTATTTCAGTTGTATGTGGTGAAAAGATCTTTTACCCACTCTCCTTATGGTGTCTTTAGAGAAAGAGAATTTTAAAATTTTAATGCAGTTGTAGGGGAGCATAATTTGTCACCCTAAAATATGTCTGTTTGGCGTAAGGATTATTTTAAGCTGGTTGTTTTTAAGAAACAGCAGGCATGGGAGAAGCTCTGCAACTGAGGAGAAGTTACCCTTTGTAAGAGATGTTTACATTTGTAAGGGTGTCTCCCTGTGGTACCAGGAGGAGGGGGATGACCTTATCTCTAGAAACTCTCATCAGTGGAGAAGGCAAAGCCTTAAACCTGCCTAACAACCTTACCCATAACTGACTTCCCACACCCAACACTTCCTTGTCTTTAGCTGACAATGGTACTTAAGCTTGGGGGTTCAACCATTTCAGGCAGTTACTCAGTTTTTCTGGGTCTCTCCCATGTATACAGGAGGTATCCAGGTTATTAAACTTTTGATTTTTTTCCTGTTTACTTGTCTTAAGTCAATTCGATTATTAGATCAACCAGAAGAACCTTTGAAGCAGGAAGGAAAAATTTGTTCCTCCTCAACATAGTCAAATTCATCAATATTTTCTTTATGGTTTGTGCTTATGTTTTGTTTAAGAAATCCTTCTCCGACCTGAGAACAGAGATATTCTATATTGTCTTCTGAAAGTGCTAAGCTTTCTTCTCTTGTGTTGAAGTTCTTGATGCATAAGGAGTGGTTTTTGTTTATGCTGCTGACAAACAAATGGCAAGCAATAGGATATACTGGAGGATATGAGGAAGCCATTTGGTGTAAACCTAATCGGCCTGACCTTGTTTTTCCAAAAGGGCCTGCTGTGGCCATTGAGCATGCATCGTATATCTGCCTTAAGCATTTGCTGTGTCCCAAAGACAAGAACAAATGGCCTTAAGATAAAGATGCAACTTCTCCTACATTGGCATTTCCTTAAGGATAAGCATCTCTCGCTAGGCTAGAGATTGCTTACTGTGCTCACCTGTGACCACCCAGCTTGAGACAGCAGACCTGCCACCCTGCTGTGTCCAATGAGACAGCAGACCTACTACCTGCTGTGTCCAATAATCGCTGTACCGGCAGAGCAGTCTTGTGACTATGGTAAAAATCTATTGTGACTATTTCAATCACGTGTGAAACATGCTCTTTGAGAGTATGTAAACATTCTCTCCCCTATGATCTGCATTGGCAGCTCTGGCATAGACCTGGTTTCCTTATCCATGTGGGTCAGATCCTGGGCTCTCTGATCTGATCCACTGGTCTGTTGTCTCTCCATGCACCTAAACCACAGTTTCAATTAATATAGCCTGTCATAAGTCTTTGCATCTGCTAGGACAAATCTCCCTATAATATGTTCTCTTCATGAATATCTTGATGATTCTTGGCCTTTGCTCTTCCATATAAATATGAAAACATCAAAATATCAAAAATCCCAGTTGGTATTTTGATTGAAATTGTACTGCATTTGTACCTCAATTTGGGAGGCACAATTTAGATATATAGTGTTCCCATCCATGAACATGGTATGTCTCTCCATTTATCTTGGTCTTTTGGTCTTCTTTAACTTTCAATAAAGACAAGTTTTTAAAAAAATCACCTTTTGGGGCTGGCCCTGTGGCACAGCAGTTAAGTGCACACATTCCGCTTTGGGGGCCCAGGGATCGCTGGATTCCAGGTGCAGACATGGCACTGCTTGGCAAGCCATGCTGGGGTAGGCATCCCACATATAAAGTAGAGGAAGATGGGCAAGGATGTTAGCTCAGGGCCAGTCTTCCTCAGCAAAAAGAGGAGGATTGGCAGCAGATGTTAGCTCAGGGCTAATCTTCCTCAAAAAAAAAAAAATCACCTTTTAATTATTGATTTCAACTTAATTGCTTTGTGGTAAGAGAGTATAGTCTATACGATTCCAATTTTTGAAAGATGGTGAGTCTTCTTTATGGTCTAGTATATGATCAAGTTTTGTAAATGTTACCATGAATTCTATAGCTGTAATGGGTGTAGTGTTCAACACATGTCAATTATATCAGCTCACTGATTATACTGTTAATATTTTCTTTATTCTTGTCTCCTTGGCCTTAACTGAAAGAGAGGTATGTTAAGGTTCCACTACAATGTCTGTCAAATTCTCTTTATGGTTTGTTAATTTTTTATTTATATATATTTGAAGGTAAGTTTTAGGCGCATACAAATTTTAAACTTGTATCCTCTAGTAAACTGAATCTGTATCAATATGTAATGACTAAGTAAAGAATTTGCCTTAAAGTTTGTTTTTTTCCCCCATTGATATTAAATTGGCCTATAAGGTTTCTTTTGGTTATTATTTTCCTAGGACAGTTTTTTCCTATTCTTTCAATTTTTCTGGGTCCTTATTCTTTAGGTGTTGTCTCATGGGAAAAAAAACCTGCTAGATTTTTTTCTGTTTTTGTTTGCTTATCTATTTGTTTAACTTAAAAAAAAAAAAGTCTGACAGCCTTGTTAACTGGAAAAGTTCTTTTACTTTGATCCCAATTACCCATATACATAGACTGACCTCTGCCATCTTATTTTGTACTTCTAATTGCCCTGATTTTCTAGGATTTCTTCTTTCCTTTTCATTCCTATCTTTCTTTTGTTTTGATTAACAATTTTTTCCCCTCACCCGTTTTCCCCTCTGTACCTTTATGGAACTTAAATAATAAGTCTTCTCTGAGTGGTCACTTTGAAATTTTAACACATACATTTAAAGTCTAAATTCAGTATCTTTACCCTCCTTCTGAATGATACAATGACCTACAGGATGTTTTAATTCCCCTCAGCCCATCCTACTCTTGTGTATGCTATTTTTGTCCATTTAGTTGTGTTATGGAATCCTACAAATTAGTATTGATATTGATTTTACAGACAATGTTTGTTTTCATTTACCCAAATGTTTAAATTTTAATGTACTCAACCATCAATATTTTCTTCATGGTTTGTGCTTATGTAAAGCGGGGACGTGGTAGTTTCTTTGCTCACCATTCTTTCTTGCATCTCCAGTCTTCCTTCTGTGGTCACTTTCCTTCTCCTGACCAGCAGCCATTAGAAGCCTGTTGGTCACAGCTGTTTCTCTGAAAATGTTTGTATTTAGGTCTATGGAAGATCCTCTTGAGATAGAATTTTAGGTTGACAATGATTTTCTCTTATTACGCAACTATCCTCTGGCTTCCACTGCTGCTGGTGAACTCATTTTCTTACCCTTGTTCCTTTGTAATATTCTTTTTCTGACTACTCTGAAGATTTACTCTTGGTCTTGGTGTTATGTGGCTTTACTATGATATGTCTAAGATGTATTTACTTTTGTGTATCATTTGGGATTTGTGGGATTCCTGAATATGAGGACTGGTTCCTTTTATTAAATCTGAAAATTTTTCAGAGTTTATCTCCTAGAATCTTCCCTCACTGCATTCTATTGTCTCTTCCTGAGGCTCTGATGGCATATATCCTCAGTTCTTGCTATCCGTGTCTCTCAGACTTTCATGTGCACACAAGTCACCCAGGGCTCTTGGGGAAATGCAGATTCTGACTCTGAGAAAGGGCAGGCTGGGAGGGATGCTTAACCCAGGGACAGAGAAAGGAAAGATTTAACACAAACCAGCAGCAAAGACTAACCTGCACCTCCTATTTTATGAAAAGAAGACTGTAGCAGCCCTGCTCTGGCAGCAGGTGGGCTCATGGGCACCCCTCCACCACTTGAGTTATGGGATCTTGGAAGGAACGCAGCCAGAGGTGCAGCCCATGGGCTGGGTGGCTATGGAGTGCAGTGCTGGTTACTCTCTTCACTGTTTTCACTGTGAAATGTGAGGAGCAGCCTCAGTGCCCACCTCCCTAACAGGGTTCTGGGGGAGACACAGGAAGCGGGAGGGAAAGTGCTCCGTAACCATCTGTTTTCAGGGGTGCACAATCGCTCTTCAGGTGTCCTCAGTGGACTGTCCAACCCAACAGCCCCTGGGAGTAGAGAACAGGAATCACTGTCAATATAGATCTAAGTGTGCACCCTTCCGCTGACTCCTTTTACTTTTATTATGACTCACACGTCTCTACAGCTCCCCACTATGGGCTCCCTAAAGAACAAGCTTCCTGGCAGATACTGGTGCCCACCTAACTCCCAGCTCCCTGACGTCCTCTGCCAGGATCCAGTGATGTAGGGGTGGGCCAGCTCCATCCTTCATTGGCTCTTGGGCTCTGGGCAAGTGACCTCTGGAAGCTTCCACCTCCTTGTATGAGAAATTGGAATGATGGTCCTGAGGGCTACTTCACATGGTTAGTGCCAGGCTCAGGTAAGAAAGCAGAGATGTTAAATCCTTTGTCATCAACTCTAACATCTTCTGTTTTTGCTTGCTTTCAACATCCCCTTTAACTGAGGGGGACATTAAGTCAGGGAGTGACGTGGAAACATGAGGGTATGCTTGAAGTTGACTAATTTCTTCCAGAAGAAAATCTCTTCGTGGTGTAATCACACTACCATAATAAGTGACAGAAATGCTGGATGAGACAGAGTCACACAGTCACTGCTCTGTGTCTTTCCAGGCTTTGCAGCTCTCCGCATCTGCTCCCTCAACCCGAGTCCCTGCTGTCTCCCTTTCTTGCATCCAAAACTACGCTTGACCCCTCAGGCAGGACATGTGGAGGCAAGCAGGCAGCTTCCACGGCTGACTAGAGAACTCAGATCATGACTGAGGATGACCATTTCAGCTGCAAGTCCTCTCCGCCACAAAGCAGTCCCTGTGCCTCTCTGGAATGCCAGAGTGGGATAAGCTTCCAGAAGGATTCGGGTAGAACAATCCATGCGGCAGGCAAGAACCTGGAGGGAAACTGGCGAGGGTGGGGGCCCTGATGATTCTTTCTAAAGAATCTTTTCTAAAGAAAGCATTCTTTAAAACTGGGTTCAGGGGGCTGGCCCTGTGGCTGAGTGGTCACGTTCATGCACTCTGCTTTGGCAGCCCAGGGTTTTCTCAGTTCGGATCCTGGGCATGGACCTAACACTGCTCATCAAACCACACTGAGGCGGCGGCCCACATGGCACAACCAGAAGGACCTACAACTAGAATATACAACTATATACTGGGGGGCTTTGGGGAGAAGAAGAAGAAAAAAAGAAGAAGATTGGCAACAGATGTTAGCTCAGGTGCCAAGCTTTAAAAAAAACTCAACTTTTACTCAGAAACCTGCTCTAGCTTAGGAGACAAGAAAAACTAATAAATAAATAAATAAAATTGGGTTCCGAGAAAAATACGTATATTTTAGTTCTAAATAAAGAATTACTCAGCTCTAAGAAATATATTTTCTCATAGTCTGTATCTGATTCAAGTAAGATATTAGCTGTAAAAAGATGGCTATGGTGTATGTGTCAGTCACTCTGGGTGAAATATTTAAATTGTGTATTCAGTTATAAAATAAAGCAGTATTTCCTGTATTTACTATATTTGGGCTGTAAGAATTGAAGCTTTTAAACTTCTGACTGAACACTAAATGCAGATAAAACCTGCCTTCCTGGCTATCATCACTTCTGTCACTGTGATTTTATTTCATTCACTTTGAAGGGATTTTCTAAGTGACGAAGTCTTCCACTTTACATGCCTGCAAGAAGAGCATCTGCCACAGCTCCCACTATCCCAGTCATCACAGGGGCTCACCTCCACCTGCTGCTGCTCTAGAGGGCAGAGTGTCCTGCACAGAAAGCCATTTCATGAGAAGCAGCCAAGTATTTCAAAACTCTACAAAACGCAGTGAGGCAATTACATAACAGTTAATTTAGACAAATCTGAAGAAAAAAATCTGTGAACCTATCCATTTTTAAGAGAGATGAGAATCACATGGAAAGAGCAGAACCACCATTGATAGAAAAATCAATCAATCCCTCGCCCTCATACAGGCACACATGCCCAGACTGTGGAAATTTCAGACCAGAAACACTTTTCTGCCAGCTCAGAGGCCGTGCCGGAGATGGTAGGTCTGAGCATCGATCTTAGATCTGTTCTCAATTCTGGGGTAAACTGCCCTTCACTGTGGGGCCATACCACTGTGTTTCCTTTCATTTCTTGAGCTTTATAAAAGCCAAACACCCAGGTTTTCGAATCTGCTTTTGCACATACAGATGCATTTCTAAAGGCATGAGACCGCCCTGCCCATGTTAAATGAAGACTGTGCCGTCCAAGAAATGAGGCCCCTGACCCAGTGGGTCAGGGCATTCCATTAGGAGCCATGGAAGCTGCCCATTGCAGTACCTCCCAACCTCAGGCCCACCTACACTCGCACACGTGCTTGCTCACTCTGCACAGCACTCCTGCACTTGGGGACGGGCCACCCTTCTCCTAGGTCCTAACATCTGCCTCCCCTCAGCCACAGTCGGCTGACAGCTAAGACAACTAGCATCACCCATCTGGAATCAGAAAGTTTCCTCAGCTATAGGGCCTGCTCCTGCCTGTTCTTGGGGTCTTATAGCCCTCCACCACTGTTTCAGCTTCATGGGCAATGCTGTCAACTTCCTTGGAGTATAAGACATTATAACATTTTTTTTTACAGCTGCTGATGGTTCTTTCAAGAAGGCTGATTGTGTTCACATCTTCACCACTCCTACCACTCCCAAGATCTGATTAAAATAAACTCAGAGAAGAATGAAGAGCATCCCCAATAACAGCAAGTGTGGGGGAACCACTAGCAGAGGCCAGGTTTCAACACATGCCCTCAAGGGGAGGCTGAAGTGACCATGGCCCTCTGGGGGCTGTGGGCAACTACAGCAGTGGGGGGTAGGCAGAGGGACTCGAGTGAGCCATGGACAGAACTGGGCATCAGTCCACAACCACCTGCATGTGGCAACTATGCTTCCATGTAATAAGGAGAGCCCAGACAGCGTGCCTCAGGCAGGAGGAAGATGGCTTGCCGAGTGGGGACAGGTAGCTGTGTGTATGGCAGTCATCACGGCAGGTCTAAAACCAGGAGCCAAGAAAAATGGCTTCTGGGGATGTGACGAGGTTGGAGAAGGACTTTCTTCATCAGGCTTCTCTATCACTTGATGCCTATATGTGCTGATGCTTACTGAGGATTTTTTTAAAAAAGGAAAAACCCTTGGTATTTTTTCTACTCAAGAGAAATTTTCCTGCAACGATAGTGAATTGAATCTCTATTTTCCCAATACAGATACTTATCTAGTGTCAGTTAGTTCTTACAAACCCTCCTGGTCCTGTCTTCTATCTTACTCAGATGACCGTCTCTTCCCCTGCCCAATTCAAAAGTGTAAGGGTTTGCAGGACTCAGAGCATCGTGTGTCAGCCTGGCCTCACCTCCCTGTCTGGAATGGTGGCCTCTCAGCTCACAGAGAGCATGCTTGGAAGGAAATGCTTTCCCAGGAGGGAAAGGCTGCCAAGCTGGGCAAACATGCAAAATGGTTTAGAGAAGAAAACCTTCTCAAAATGGACTTGGGGTTTGCTCCCTCTTCTTGCCCCGCCCCATCTCTTCTGGTGCAGACTTCAGGACCCAGGTGTTAGGAGATGTCGGAGCAGGCCCTGATTATGGAGCAGGAACCCTCGACGCCCCGTGTGGTGTTTGATGAACACCACAATGAAGCCACGGCCTGTCCGCTGGCTTTCACACAGATGCGGACCCTGTTTCAACTCGGGCTCTGAAAGGGGAGAGTGCAGCCTCTCCAGATGTTCAAACACCCTTTCCAGCATTCTCAGACCTGCTGGACAGCATGTCACCTAACTCCTCAGCTGAGCAGCGGCGCTGCTCTATCCCCGCCTTGGGGTGTGCACCGGGCAGAGCAGTCCTGCCTCGCCACCGGAGGCCCCATGTGCAGAGGTAAACCCCGGACTGCGGCAACAATCAGAACAATTTGACATCAGGCCAAGTCCTCCACAGGAGTAGAATTAGTGCTAAGAGGTTAAAGGTTATTCAAGGTCATATGGATACGACACAGGTCAGGAACATTGAGAGAATGGTATTAATATTATTGTGTAATATTAATATTAGTAGCAATTAACAGCAGCATGCAGGTAGGTGAATGGTAACGAGAAGAGAAGGAGACAGGGAGACAGAGTGAAAACTCACCTCTGGGTGGGGGATGGCGTACTGGCCCTGGATCGTGTAGGCCTAGGAAGAGAGAGACACCATCAGCTGGAGAAGAGGCTGGCTGCGCTTGTCACCCCTGCGGCCCTCCCCTGTAGAAGAGGGCTTTCTGGTGGCTGGGACTTTCACGTGAACGGGCCACAGGCCCTCTGGTTAAAGCTTTCCCTGGGCAAGCATGTCCCTGCCTGTCCCCAGTCGCGGAGGAGAAAAGGGGAATCCTCCCAGGGCACCAGGTGGTGCAGACTGGGGTAGTCCTGGTGTCAAGCCTCGCCAGTGCCCTGCAGTGGCCTGAGCCACAACCAGACACATGAGCCCGGGAGCCGAGACTGGCCGAGCCAGCGGGGAGGGAGGACAGCAGCTCAGCTTTGAATGCTGCCACTCTCACTCCCTTGGTTTCTTAAAAGAACGTATCTAAGAATGAGCTGACATCTTTTATGGATTCTCTGATTATTAACCTTTTGAAAATTTAATCAGCCAGCAGAGTAAACACTTTTAGGAAATATTTACCCCAAGAAGACCAAACAAAAAAAAGAAACCTTTAAAGGTGACCTAAAACCAATTTTGCAAAGGCCAGATTAAGTAAGAAATGCACCAAAATCAATCACAGGATTGACCAATCTGTCTTCCAGCCTCAGAGGTCCAGGTGGCTGCTCTGACTTGAGGGCAGCACGCTCAAACCACAGCCTGGAGAGGCCAGAGTGGGTTCCCAAGGCCGCACTTTGTTTCATGGTTTCACTTGCCTTCAAGACAGTGACTCAGACCAGCCACAGTGGGTGGGACTGTGCAGCCTCTCCCACCGCCTGTCAAACTCACGGCACCCACCCCCACTCGCCTCAATGGTCCATCAGCTAAGATGCTCCCAGAAACTCATGGCCAAAAAACAAACAAACCAAACGGAGTCAAGGGAGAGTAAAGACCAAAGACTTCCTATCAGGCCTCAGTGATGTGGACCATGTCACACCAGCCCTGGGCCAGTCACACGTGGGCCTGCAGGTATGGGTGGCACAGGAGTGGAAGGAGATGGCTTCCAGCACCTGACCACGTGGGGCTCCCATGCCATGTCCTAAGTGGACACGTGGTATCCACCCGTGTCCATACTCAGGGGTCGTCGTGCACCTGAGAGGGAAACCTCAGGCCAGTCCACGTGTAACCTCTGTGGACCCCAAACCGAGGGTGGTTTCCAAGCTTCTGCCAAACTGCAGGTTTTGAATCTGCTTAGAGTTTTCATCATAAACAACCCAAACTAGGAGTTAAAGCCAACCAGCCATTGGGCAGAGATCACTGGAGGTGAGGCCCCCAGCCTGCTGGCATTTCACGAGAACGTAAAGGAATCTTACCAGACAGAGCAAGTGTCCTAGTGAAAAAGAAGTGGGTCACACTGCCCTGTAATTTGTTATGGGGTCCACAGGAACTGCATCAAGACCTCATCTTCAGGTTTTGTGGAGCTGCCACGAGGCACGTGCTCCAATGTGTCACCAAATGTAAGAGACCCTGGGACACATGCTGCCCCGAGAGCCAGGCAGGTCTGCGCCAGGTCGGGCCTCTGGCTGTCTGAGTGGAACTGCATGTACTTTCTGACAGGACAACTCTTTACCCTGATTTTATGTTTCTGACATCTTTTATTCACTTAGGCAGTTGTGATTTCTAGTTCTATTTGAACTGTGTGAGCAGCTGACCATCCTCTCTGGGTGGAGGTAGAGTGTAGACAGACAGATAAAAGGTTTTGTCTGGATGAAACCTTCATCATCTGTGACCTGCTTGAAATGTAGGAACTGCTACTCGGCAGTGAGGACACCCACCAGGCCCCTGTGACCTCCAGGGGTGTGTTACCAGCACAGGCAGAGCACTCACAGTGATGGTCCTCTTCACAGAGGTGAGTCGGGGGAGATTCTTGGGCCACATCTCTCTACAGTCTAGGCTTTGTAGTGTGTCCTGCATGTG
The DNA here is from genome assembly GCF_021613505.1 of Equus quagga. Lineage (NCBI taxonomy): Eukaryota > Metazoa > Chordata > Mammalia > Perissodactyla > Equidae > Equus > Equus quagga. The sequence goes on along the minus strand of NC_060287.1, from coordinate 40,365,872 downwards.
GTGGTGTGGGGACTGATTCTGGTGGGGACCCCTTGCTGCATTAGGTCTCATTCACACCCTTATTTCAGTTTGTACTGTGGCTCCCATGCCTGGTTACCTGCAGTGCAGTGGTGACTCTCATGTGACTTTGTCCCCTCATAGATTACCAAGACTAACCACTGGCCAGAACAGACTGTCCCAAAGGCACAGGGGCCAGGTTAAGATGCTAATATCCTGGCGATAGCCTTGGGCCAGGTGCCTATGATGGCAGTGACCTTGCTGCCCTGAGAGGTCAGCCTAGTGCCCTTGCTTTAGAGACAGGAAGGTGACCTGGATAGTGGGGGGTGGGCTCACCCATGTGGCATCTGAGGCCCCCCATTTGTGTTAACGTGCCTCCCTTTTGAAAAAAGTCCCATACTTTGCCATGCAGTACCACCACGGTTTGTTCACAGGTTAGGGTCAAGACCACATAGGTAACTAACCTGCTAGCTGACCACAACTTTGAGGGGAGAGAAAACAGTTCTGAAGAAGGCCTGCTGTGTGTCTCTGGGCCCCCAGGCTCCCAGAGGTCGGTGAGGAGGGGGCATAGCTGCAGGTTCTCAGGTCCCTGCCTCTGGGCTTCACTTTCCGACCTGTCAAATGGGGACATGTGCACATCCCGGGCTGCTGTAGAATGATGTATGGATGTGACAGCTAATGGCAAAGGGCAGGGCCCTTGGGAGACTGAACCACGCATGCCACATGGGAGTCGCTGTGTCCCTTACTATGGGAAGCACCACAAACGCTGCTAAAGACATGGAAACACAGACCTCTGCCCTTCACCTAACGTGTGAATCCATGCCAAGATCTGATAAGATTCCTTTACAAAGAAAAACATGGAGAAAATTTTTATTTCTCTCTTTTCTTTCTTTTTTAATGATAAAGTAAAATCTCACGGCCATTCTCCTGTGACCTGGGTCACCTCTGGGAAGTCTGTCTTAACTCTCCCTTGAGCAAAGAGACACGTCACTGCCGTCTGGACGCAGAGCTCCTCCAGGCACCACTGGCCAGGCATTTTCAAAGTCCATCTACCACGCAGCTATGTGACCCTGGTGAGTGGGACAAAACGAGCTCCTGCCACGGATGCCTCTGGGCAGGTACCGGAAGGCAGGAGTGGGCACTTGGGAGGAAACAGGCACAGCTCCCTCTAGGTGGCTCTCTAGGCCCTACTAGTGGGACCACTGGCCTCAGACAAAAATTTCTTTGTAACCTCTGGCCTTTGACGCCCCTTCCTTGTAGGAGAGAAAGGAGGTCAGTGGTACCAGACAAAACAACAGGTATGTAAAGTGGTTGTTCCCAGACTGCCGGGCCCTTCGCCATTGCTGTAACTGGGAAGGCTCTCATCCACTGGGCATCTTTCCCTTCCTTGGTGGCATGGCTCTTCTCTCACGTGCTCCCAGGATAAGCTAATTTGTGGGAAGAAGGGAACATGTATTTCAGGGGAAAATGGGACCCTAGTTCTTAACAGTCTTAAGGCCACCTGTAATGTTCCTGGCTCTTCTAACTCAGCTTCTTAAAAACGCTGGAGAACTAGACTTGGCAGGCGTCACCCAGGCAGACCTGGGTGTAGGCATGGAACCAGGGTCCTCCTGTGCCAGTTCAGGGAGAAGACGTTTCTGCATCCAGACTCCACAGGACACCTGCCTTGGCCCTTTCTTTCTGCCAGACACTGCCCAGCCACTCTCATGGCCCTGATGTCCACCCCAGTGCCTAGCAGTGGGCCAGGAGAGCTCTGTGTCCAGTACGGTGGGGGGGAGACGTGCACGTGAGGAGGGAGAAAACCTGAGTGCACTAACGGGCAGCGGCGGGGGCTGCAGTAAAAGGCTGAGGTTGGCAGTGGAGGCCGCGAGCGGGTCGGCTCTTACCTGACCACCTGCAAAAATGACAGGGGTGGAGGCGGGCTTTGGGCGGTAGGGAATGGTGGCACCTTTCGGTGGGGACTAGGAAAAGGGATAGGAGAGGGAGAGACAGCATTAGAGCAGCTTCGCAGCGTGACAGATGTGACGATGGGGGAGGCCTGATCCTGAGCCCACCCCCGGCTGCACCACCCACTGGCCCCAGCCTCCCAGGTGCAGCGGTGCCAGGAGGGGTGGGGGGATGCCCCAGGGCAGGAGGGCCACCTGCAGAGAGGCCCCCTCCTCCTCGGAACCACTGCCCTAAATACGCCCAGCCTGGGTGCCGATCACCCCACCAGATGCAGTGGGCTCCCTGGTGGTGCAGAGTTTCTGTCTCTGGATGGGGTAAGAACTGAAGATGAGACTGTGCCTGCATGGCCCCGGGGGCTGTCGCTCCACGTGTGTGTCAGCCTGGTGTCGGCCATTGAGAGAAAATCTCTCTTTCCCTCATCAATCCTCAGGAAAAAGCCGAGCTTGTGCGCAGCTCCACTGTGGGAGCTTTATGCCAGTGCCTCGAAGATTGTGCTTGGCCTGTGGTGACGTTGAGTAGACATCATTACGGGAAAGTTAGAAACATCCAATTTCACTATCAATAAAAAGGAGCCATTTTTCAAAAAGTTTAGAGTCTAAATGAAATATTCCACAGTCCTAGTGAGGTTTGCTATAATTTCCTTTGATTATTCGTGGCCAAAAGTATAGGATTCTTTCTCAGGGTGAATGATATTCTCAAGTGCCAGAAGTCTGCCAGATTTTGACGAAGTCAACCAAAGCCCTTGGTCAGAGGCAGTTGGGCCTTCCCTTGTCCTCTGAGAGGGTGGCAGTCTTCCCTGGGAGCAGAGGCCCCAGGGCCTGGCTCAGGTGAGCAAGTCAGAAGTCCCCAAGTGAGTGATACCACCAGTGAGAAGAAGAGGGTGGGGGGCCAGAGCAGCCTGTCCCTGCTGGGAGTTCTGGAGGCCATGGCCCACTCTGGCCCAGCCTGTGGCCTGGCCAGTGGGATATGATCTCAGAGTGCCCCCACTCAAGACACACAAAGTGATGAAGGGACAGGTTCAGCAGAGTGGGTGGGAGCTTCAACTCTGCAGCCTAGGCCACACCGTGTGACCCTGGACATACTGTGTGACCTTGGCCATGCTGTGTGACCTTGCTCTAAAGCAGGAAGGGCTGCTGAGAGGGTCGGCAAGCTGACTGGTGTCTGGGTGACACCAGGCTCCCAGGGAAGGCCCATCTTCAGTATTTCTGCAGTTATGACCAAATGCCTCCAGAAACGTCTCTGTGCAAACTGGAGTTCATTGTGGTCTCAGACTAGACTTGGCATTGATTGTGGAAGAGTCATGACTAGACGGAGAGTAAATGAGAGAGCATTTTCACTGCATCAAGCAGAGAACTCAGTCCAGCTGCTGCCCCCCTGCCCCAACGCCGGGCAGCGCACTCCTCGTGACTCTCAGCCCCAGCCCATCACCCCCACTCCATGGGGCCCTCTGACCCCACTGACAGCAGCACCTGCCATCCCGGCACTGTGAGCTCTGCTGGGGCCTCTTGCTTGTGATTCCCAATTCCCATTCTCATCGACTTCCTCTGCAGGAGGAGAGGCCTTCTGAGCACAGCCCCCCACATTCCCCTGGGGGGCAGCAGGTGTCATGAGGCAGACCATGGCCGTGACACCTGTGTTCTCCACTCAACTCACCAGCACCTAGGCCAGCCCTCCTGGTGTATTTCAAGGGTGTCAGACCCACCCCACAGCCACATCTGAATGTCCTCTGAACTTCTGCTTCATTTTTCCAGTCACTCTTCACTGAAAATGGGCCCAACTGTTCCCAGGTGCCATGAATCTTGCTCCTGGTGAGAGAGCCACGCCCCAACTCTGGGAGCTTCATAACGCCACTAGGAACGAGGTGTCACCTCAGCCCAGTGTTCATCTATTTGCACGTGTGCTTCAATGTTCATCAGCTCACAGAAGTCCCCTGGCCTTGGGAAGGAGATAGGGTCGTCCCAACCACGGCCCTGGGGGCACCAGCACCCCATGGCCAATGCAGGTCAAGCCTGATTCGTGGGAGCCGTGTCTGTCCTTGAACGTTGTGCAGGCAACACCACAGTGTGCAGAGTCCTGAGGAGACCATGCATTTGCTCTGACCTTCAAGCAGGGGCGGAGGAGGCTGTGACCCCCTTGGAACTGTTCCATCGCCCATCATTCTGAGGTGCCCTCACTGCCTAACAGACAGGCATGAGCTTCTTACCTCCTCGGGTGTCCCCAGCACTAGCGAGGGCTGGGCCCCACTCACCATATGCCCATGTGGCCCTTCTGGGGTCCCAGTGGCTGGAGACTGAAGGGAACAAGAGCCAGCACCAGTTGTCACCAGGACCAGTGGTTGGGAAAAACTTTAGTATCTAGAAAAATACTTTTGACCTCACAAAATATTATATTTCAGAAAAATAAAAACTATACATGTCTTTCTAAAGAGCTGGACATAGGTTTTCACACCAAGCCAAGTACAAAAGAGGCAGGAACCCACACTGCCTGCCGAGGCTTTAGTTCCTGTGGGGATGCTGCCGTGGTCGCCTGGAGCAGAGCTTCCCTCGCAGGGACAGCAGCTCAGGGCAGAGGAGGGGCCAGGCTGTGGGGCGACCAGCAGGCTGCTGGAACATTTGAGGCGGGAGTACTTCATTTCAGCAGCTCTTGACAGCTTCGATGAATCTTGCTGCATTTTGGGTATTGGTTGAAATTTAAATCTCAGGTATTTTCCCCCAAAATTTCAAGAAAGGCTTTTTCCTGCTCAGCTGGGCTTTGTTTCTCCTTTGCTTTTAATCCTTTTGTTTACTTCTCTTGTCTGTATAATTTGGGCATACGCGTGTGCTTTTCCTAAGTTGTGTCCTTTGAACCTCTGTGGGGCTCTGATGTCTGCAGGCCTGGCAGGCATGGGCCTCCTGCCTCACCTTCCCTAGCTGGGCCAGTGCTGAGGAGTCCCTCCCACCAAAGTGTGAGCCTTTCCACCTCCCCATGGATATCTCCAGTGCAGACTTGCACCATTTTTAAGACCCGACCCTTTGTGGAATGCCTCTCACTCCATGGACTATAACTCTCCATCCAACGCCAGAAATGAGGGGAGGGATGCGTGTCTCCCCACGTGTTCTCTCCCCGACTCCCCAGTGAAGATGAAGGACCCACCAGAGGTGGCAGGTACCAGGAGCTGCCCTTCCCACAGCACCCACACACCCAGCACAGCTTCACTCAGGTTGCCTTGGGCCTGGGTCAGGGACCTGCATCACACTCCTGATACCCAGCCCTAATATGGCTCTGACCATGTGAATCCTCAGCATCCCAGAGGTGCCAAAGCCTTTGCTGTCACCGACACTAAGAAGCCACAGCCAGCGTGGAGAGAGGGGCAGGCTGGCGATGACCCCTGGATGCACAGACAGACTGTACCTCCAGCATGACCACACAGATCTGCTTGACACACTGGATGATGGCGTCGGGGGTCCCTGAGATGGTCACTGCTCGCTCTGTGGAGTTGGGCAGCATGTCCCCAGCCACCTGGACCTGGGCACCTGTGGACTGGAGAAACTAGATGTTGGAAGGGGCATGATGGAAGGAGGGGCAGCAATGTGCACTGGAGTAGCACTTTCTGCATTTTTGAGAGGGTGTGCATCGAGGGCACAGTGCACCTTGGGAAACCCACCCCAATGTTGCTCCAATGTCACCCCCTCCATGCCCGCCTGGGCACCCCAGCCCTCTGCACATTCCCTTGGGAGCCACTGTGGGCAGGTCTTGTCCGCCTCAGGACACCACTGCCCAGCACAAACCTGGCGCAGGGCGAATGATGTTGGACAGGAGGCATTTTAACCTGCAGAGGGGCATTTGCAAGAGACAGAGGCTGAAATAGTTACTTTTTTCAATTATGCGGAATTCTATCTCCTTTGTAGAGTTTTAGGTCACAGAGAAAGATGGGTTCTAGATGGGCCTAAACTTTGTGGCCCTCTTTCCTTGAAGGAATCAAGACTGGGCAGCCACCCTCCTTCTGGGGGAGAGAAAGATTCAGGCTTTCCTTGGAATAGATGAACATGTAGACATGAAGTCCGAACCTCATGCAAACTCCATCCAAGCTGGGAGGGCTCAATGTTTTTCCAGGAAACTGGGTCTGACAGTTGGAGGAGGCCCCTCACTGAGGCAGAGACCACAGCCCCACTGTGCAGGGCCTCTGTGCCCTCGAGCCACGTGACTGGGTGGTGGGATGCTACAACCTGCACTGTCCACAAGGCCCCCAACAGTCCCAGGTCAGGCACACGTCCCTCCCTCTTGCAGTGCCCGGCATCTCTGCGTGAGGCCTGTGAGGGGGTCCACACATGCTGCAGGGTTTCCCATGTTCCACTCTTTGCTTTTTGGATTGTTCTTCTCTTACAAGCTCTGTGCTGGCAGGGTCTGCAGTGACAGGGGCTGACACTCTGCTGAGGATGGCCATGCCTCCCACGAGGACGGTCCTTATCCACCCAGTGGCTCGGCACCCATCAGTCTGGGGAAGGTTCTGTTACCTCCCTGATCTCCTTGATCTTGGAGCCGCCTTTGCCAATCAGGGACCCGCACTGGCTAGCGGGGACCACCAACCTCAGTGTCACTGGGGGCTTGCTGGTGGCAGGGCTGTTGCTCATGGAGTTAATGATGTCCTGGGGAAGGAGAAAAGTACACATGTTGGCCAACACATGATGCTATTTAAACATCAGTGAGTGCAAATGTGAGGCTCTGTGGAAAGGCATTTGGAATGTGCTTGAAGAGCCCCTTTGTGAGGCCAAGTGGTGGCGGGCACAGGCTTCAGGACCAATGGTGAAGTCCCTGCCCTGAGAGGCTCACGGTCATTGGGGGAGGAAGATAAGTGTGGAAATGCACATGCTCCTTGATGGAGGCACATGCACAGCGGTAAATGGCTGAGTGCACAAAGGAAGGACACAGTGGACAGGCTTGGCTGGTCGCAGAGGCTTGAAGGCCAAGCCAGGCTCAGGAGGATAAGGAGATGGCAGTTGCATGGGCAGAGGGGGCCCTGCACACACCGACCATGCACAGACATGCATGGCCAAGTGGCCACGGTGCTGCCCTGGGACAGGGCAGGGTGCAGATCCAGAGGGCACTGGCTCAGAGTCTAACCTTTGTCCTTGAGGCCTGGTGGGGTATGGAGGGGTTTGAACAGACACGGTGACAGAATTTTGATAGAAAAATTTACTCCCCAGCTTGATCGTCCTCTGAATAAAAACAGTAAATGCATCTCTAAATAACTTTGGCAATTTCAAAAAAACCAGAAATACATAAAAACCTTAAGATTTGACTCACTAACAGAAATACACAAAAGTGCCACAGACACATAAATGTGTATGTATTTGTACGTGCCAGCATGAGAATTTGCACCTCTTTATCCATCCACATCTAAGCTGAGCTACACAAGCAGCGGGTGAGCTGCTGTGGAGGGGCCAAGGCAGGCACTCCTGCCAGGGCTTCCTGAGGGCTCTGCTCTGGCAGTAGGGCTGAGGAAACTGAGTGACATGGGCATGCGCAATGTTGGCCTTAGGAGGAGGAGGGATGTGGGTCTGTCACCAGATGGACTGGAGCAGGTAGAGTCCCTGGGAGGCAAAGGAGGTAAGAGGAGCCAGAACAGGTCCTGGTGGCCGGTCAGGGCATCCGGGAGGGCAGAGCTGTGCCCTGGTCTAGAAGCAGGGGAGAGAGAGGGAGGGGTAGGAGGACCAGCTGGGACCAGGCTTGCCCTCTGTCTGCCCACAGGGGTCTTGAGTGGGTGCATCTCACCTCCTCAAACTTGTAGGCGATCATGGCAAAGGCCTTGAAGATGGCATCCGTTGGGCCCGTGATGGTCACAATTCTTTCTGGGCAGTTTCCCTCTGAGATGTTGATCCTTGCACCACTCTGTAAGGGAGTTGAGCAAACCCAGAAACTAGATTAAAGCAGCGGGGCCGGTAATGAGCCATGTTCTCCAGGCCTACTGACAACTGATGCCAGTGTATCTGGCTGGTGCCTGAAGGGCAAACTTCAGCACCAAATAGTAAAATCTTTTCCAGCACTGTCCTTTAAAGTGAAATTTTAATCAGCAGAAAGGATCCAAGTGATCAGTAAAGAGGTGCCACACACCACAGCTGCTCACCCAGGAAATAGAGGCACCTGAACTGCTGGGGTGTACGTGTCAGAGGGAAGGGCTTCCCCCTGTTGTGTGCCCCCCTTCAGTGAGGTGACTGCAGTGGGCGGTGCTCCCCGACATCCCTGCGTGCACGGCAGGTTCCCAGGTGGTCCGAGGACACACAGAGGTCTGGACGTAGAGCCACTGAAGGCCCTCCTGGCCTCACATCTCCCACCCGCCCAGAAACAGGATGCTGTTGAGGGCAAGCCAACTCACCTCTTCACGCATCTTTTTCACAGTTTCTCCTTTCTGGAACAAAGATTTAGACAACAAGGGAAAGGGGTCACTCAGGGTTTCCACTAAAGGCACATAGAGGATTTGGCAGGGCAGCAGGTGGTGTTGGGAGCCGCCTGCCTCGTGCACCCCAGCGTACCCCAGGGGCACATGAGCAGCAGCCCCTCAGAAGGCCAGACTCCGTCCCAGGTGCTGTCAAGAGCTGGACACACGCTGTGACTGCTTCAGTGCTCACCACAGCTTTGTGAGTGGGCCTCAGAGAGGAGGACACCAAGGCACTGGCCCAGGGGCACATGGCTATAAGGGTGGGTGGGCTTGGACCCGGGGACCTGACTTGGCATCACACGTTGCCAGGGTACCTGCTCCACAGTATGGGGACAGGTCTGCACACAGGTTCACAGCAAACCCCTACCTTCATCACGGGCAAAGCAGGGACAAGGCCCACGGGCAGCAACTCCCCAAAGCTGCCTCCCAAGGCACTTGTGAGAAAGAGCTGGACTTTGAGCACTGACGGTGCCCCTACTGTACAGGGACCATTCAGGACACCAGGGAACCCAAAGATGGTCAAAGCATGACCAGACAGGGAGAGCAGCCCTCAGCCCTGCCCTCTCTCCCACAGGCACAGAGTTCAAACTGGAGCTTACTTTTCCCCATGGGAACATTTCTTTTATTTAGAAAGTAAATATAAAGAGACTCACTGCCACTCACTGGCTGGAGGCGGAAGGCGGCTCTGAAGAATGCAAGTGAAAGAATTCTTCCTGGGCTTTCAAACCCAGGAAGAGGGACTAGCCACTAGGGCAGTGGGGGTGGGGCAGCTGGGGTGACCAGCCGGTGCCTTGCCAGGGAGGGGCTGTGGGGGAATGCCTCCCGGGCTCCCAAGGAGCTGGTGAAGACGATGCTTTCGGACCAGCCTCAAGGTGGTGCAGCTTGGAGGCAAGGAGATGGCAGGATTCCCCTGGAATCCTCACTGCATACACATACCGCCCAGCACAGGTGTGCTGTGGTCCTCGTCCCCTTACAGAGACCCCGATAGAGGCAGGGAGTTCACTCAGTAATTACCTTCCCGATGATGCTTCCAACTTCCTGTAGGAAAAAAATCACAGAAAGATGACGTCATAGAGCAGAAAGAGAAAAAAACATATGACAGACACTGCATAACTCATCCACGTTATGAATGAGGAAGATTTGGACACTCAGGAGGAAGTGTGCAGGCAGGCCACTTGTGCAGGGGCCCTGAGTTGGAGGGCTCCTCTGTGCCCATCTGACCATGGCCAGGCCCAGGCCCTGCCTCTGACTGACAGACAAGCAGATGGAGAATGGCCAGCTGCTTTCCAGATAAATAAGTTGGGAGGCATGACTATGCACTTAAGGCCTCAAGAAAACCCTGCAAGAAACAGATGACAAATAAAATCTCGCTTGATTTTGTGATGTTAAGAAAATTTAGCACTGCTATCGCTGTTTGACTTTTTGAAAAAGGCAGAACATTCAAAGACACACTTGAACATCCTGCCATGGTTCTAAAGCCTGAAGCCCATGATGGTTCGGACATCCCGGCCAGGCCTGCTCATCACAGTGCCTCCCTGCCTGGGGCAGACCCCCACGGTGCTGCCAAGGCATCTCATGGAGACAGAGCTCCTTGCTTCCAGCCACAGACAACATCTTTCAAAATCAAACCCATTTTCCTAATTACAACAAAGTCCTCAGCAGCTACAGTGTTCCTGGTGAAGCCCCTAAATTCTGCTAGGCCATGGAGAGGGCGTGTGCGGCAGGGAATGGGGCAGCAAAGAGCAGCTGGGCATGAGGTAATGACCCCTCTGGGGTCAGGGCACCTCACCTCCCACAGGCAGCGTTTGGTGCTTGTTGTGGCGGCTGCTGGAGGTGGGGGCTGTAGAACTGACCTCACAAGACGCCCTCAGCTTCCGACAACCCTGACCACATGCCGCCCAGTTAGAAGAATGAAAGGCTGGTCATCATCTCACCATCACAGAAAGGGATGCTCTGGGTGTGAGCCCCCACCCCCTGCCCCAAGGATAAGGGCATATCTTCTGGAAATCTAGGATGAACAGCACCTCAGGTACTAGGCCAGAGCCTCTGCCACCAGAGAGCACGCAGATACTGGGAGTTGGGTTTCTCATGGCACAAACATGGGACAGACAGAGGAGCTAGAACAAACCCTGTGCTGTTGGACTGGAATTGAGAGTGTGAACTCACGGGAACCAATATATAGAGATAAACACGGAAATAAATATTATGCGAATGTGGGTATACATGTACATGCGTGATTATATACACATACACACACGTATATATATAAACACATTGATACATATATTCCCCAGCTCTGGCTGGGACCCGTAATAGCCCAAGAGAGGTGAGCACCTCATGTGCCCTGATCTGGGCTCCCAACACCAGCCTCCTCTCAGAGGAATCAGGGTTCTTTGGAGGAGTGGCTAGTTCCAGGACCACCGCAGGGAAAAGTACAAGATGAACCATGAGTGGCATTTTGTGCCAGAAAGTGAGTACTATAAGAAGGACAGATCACATCAAAAGGACACAGGAGCTAGCTTGGAGGGGCTCCCATTGGCCAGGTCAGGAACAATATGAACATCAAAGTAATGGTGAATAATATGAACAGAATAGCAAACCCTGAGTCCATGAAGACGAGCATGAAGGAGGGGATGACAAACGGGACATCTACATGGTGTCTAAGTACCCCCCCCAGCAATGCCTTTCTCTTAACAGTGGAAGCAGAGCAGCGCTAGGTGGAGAAGCCTGGCAGGTACCCCCTAACCAAGTGATAAGTAATGGGACACCCTGAGATCTGGGCCACCAGAGAGGAAAACTTCTGTGACATTCCTGCCAGCGACGAGGAAACATCAGAAAAAGCCAAAGTGAGGGACATGCTGTGAAAGAACTGACTGGAAACTTTCCAAAGGGAAAGGCAGGAGGACTGGGGAGCATCCTGTCATTGAAGGGCAGCATTGGGATGGCTGGTGGGCTTGTGTAGGGTCCAAGGAAAAGTGGCCAGAACTTATCAGTGTTGTCATCCTGATTCTGACGGGTATACTGAGGGTATGGAGGAGAATGCCCTCGTGTGCAGAAAATACACACTAAGGTATTCGCTGATAGGCATCAAGTGGCAACTTAGTCTGGAACGGTTCCGGGAGAAGCCTAATTTGGACTGTAATGCGGCTGCTTTATCAGTTTGAGATTGCTTGCAACTTTAAACAGCATAATATAAAACAAAGGCCCGGCCTGGGCATGCCCTCCCTCTCCTCCCAGCTGCTCTGGTGCTTCCTTCCGAGGAGAGTGACAGGGCAGCAGCCTTGCACTTCTGTACCTTTCCATGCATCAACAGGCGAATTGTCAGGGTCACGTTCAGGCCACCTTCTGAGACCTTGGACTCCATCTTTCTCCCAAAATGCGGCTGGAGGTGGTGGCTTAAGGTGCTGAGGGTGCCGTGAGGAAGGACAGATGGGGCCCAGATGGTGTCACCTGGAAAGAGAAGGCACAGCAGCTGCTAACCGAGAACAATCTCAACAGCCAACGCCCATGTGGAGGATGTCCTGTTCTGCAGTGACTTTCGCCTGGGGAGGATGGGGAGCAGAAGCGTGCTGCCTCCACCGCAACTGCTGGTGAGGCGGAGGCTCCAGGAGGCAACAGGTTCCCCGGGCATCTCAGTCAGCAAGAGGAACAAGCGCCTGGGATTCCCAGGGGTGTGACCTATGTGACCTGCTGGGGCAGGAGGAACACAGAGTGGGGGGACAGGCCTTGGGGCTCCAGTGCTCACTAACCTAGTGACCCTGGCCAGGTCATCAAGCCCTCTGGCCTCAGTTTCTGCCTCTGCAATGCAGGAAACAAGAACAGCTCTCTCAGCAGCTGGAGAGGGGAAGGGGTTCCCCGGTAAGCTCTGGGGTCTTTGGTTTGTGTCCAATGAGTGTCTGCTCCACTATTACATTAGTTTTGCCCATTTCCCATCACACTCCTGCCACGATCCTCCCTCTGGCTGGGATTCCCTTCTCCCTTAAAAAGCCAGGAAACTGCAGGTATTGGTGTTCCCCTTTCATCTAGATTTAAGATTCCTTGCTAATCCTCATTAAGTGGATTTAGTTTCTATTAAGTGAACTGCCAAATAGCTGAACATTCTTCTTTATAAAGGTTTCAGAAAATGCTTTCCATACCCCATCACTGGTGTATGTTTACTGTATAATTTCTGCGACATTTGGCCCAGTGCTTAGCCCACCAGAAAGAGTTAAGGCTCTGTTTTATGATTTACAGGCAAGGAGTAATTATAGGCAGTCAACCTGAAGTGCTCATGGGAAGAGCACAAGGCTGCCGTGAGCACTGGTGACGCGGGTACACGTGACTTGGCCTGGAATGGGCAGAAGACAGAACCCCTGCCAAGGTCTACACATGGTCCCCCTGGGGCTGCAGCCCCTTCTCAGGGAGCATCCAGGTCCTCCTTTGCAAAGGTTGAATCTTGAGGGACAGGTAGGTCACCACCAGCCAGTGTATGGAGTGGTCGCATAAGACAGGCACCAGCGAGGATTAAATGTGAATGCCAGGTGAGGCTGGGGAGTAGGGTCAGGAGGGAACTCTCAGAACAGACCAGGAGATCCAAGGGAACCACAGGCGTGTACAGATCCCAGGTAGTAGGGGCATGGCCAGGGGGGCACCAGACCCTGACCCAGGCCTGGGAGGTGTAACTGAGGGTAACAGGGGTCATAAGGAAGTGGAGTGTTTGGGTGGTCTTTCTGGGAGTACAAGCAGGCCGACTCACACTCGTGTCAGTGCGGTGCACCAGTGGGGGCTGGAGAGCCATCTGCCTGGGTGTGTGGGAGTCCTGTGGGGCGACAGAGAGGAGGGGGAAACAAGGGCAGGATGGGACACAGGCATGAGCAGCCCCCATGGGAGCAGGGGACCTGTCAGCCTTGGAGAGCCGCGGAGTGGTAGCCACAGGGTTCTGACAGCATGGTGCCACCTGGTGGACAGAAAGGGAAGTCCTGGCTGGGGAAGATTCCGGATAACCTGGTATGGGTCTGGGGCCCAGGGGTCCCAAGAGAGGGCCAGGAAGGGCCCCGGGCCAACCCTGCAGGACTGAGAGCACCACAGGCCTCCAGGAGCACAGGCACCTGCCCAGGTGTACACCTGAGTGGGCAGAGCTGCTGGGGCCATGAGCGGAACCAAACGCCGGCTCGTGACTAAGAGTCACGGTCCTTAATAGTAGATTCTCCCAACTCTTTCCCCTTCCTCACTTCCAAATCCTGTTCGACTTCTGCCCCTTCCTTCCTCAGAAATTGTTCTAATAATTTCCTCATACACAACCCCTGACTTAGTCCTTCACTAATGAAAATATTGCACTGCCTGCTGGCTGCCTAAACCCTTCAGGAACACAAGTCCTGTGAAGCCTGCATATATATGCACCACCCCGCAACGAGGTGTCTGGACACTGGCCCTTTGATTTAAGCTTTAAAGATGAAAGGCTCTGTCTACACACAGGAGAGACCATAGCTTAAAAAAGCAAGATTTTCCTTTAACCTTATAGGTATCTTTGGGCCAAAAATTTTTTTTTTCCTCATCAAAATATTTCTGCTGAAAAATATGCTAAAAGGAAAACACAAAAATAAAGTATAGAAACAAAACACATTCCAAGTACCTCTGTGATGTGTGCGAGGAGACGCCTGTGAAGGGCAACCACTGGAGGCTGATGGGCGCGTACAAAAAAGACGGCTCCTGGTACACTTCCGCAATAGGAAACAACGTGTTGTTCCACACACGCATTTTTAAAAACGTATTTACAGGTACTTTAATGAATCCAAACTATTAGTTCTAATTATTTGTGATAAAACGATACTTTTGAATAACAAAGATTTAATGTGAGGGTATAATTCATAGCAAAGAAAATTTTTAAAAATCATCCTTAAATATTAATGTTCTCTGACTTCATTGTCCAATGCAGTAGTCACTAACCACTTGTGGCCATTTATATTTAAAATAAAACATTCACTGGCCACATTTTAAGTGTTGAATAAACAGTCTCATGTGGCTGGTGGCTGCATTTCTACCACCACAGAGAGTTCTGCTGGACAGTGCCATGTGCGTGAACATATCAGAACTTTGCTTCTAAGTAGGGCACTCAGGAAGAAAGAGCCCAGAAAGAAGAGGAGTCAATCTAGCTCAAATGCTCCTTCCTACACTGACACCCACATCAAACCCCACAAAGCCCTTTTTAAAGATTCGAGTATATGCTAAGGCCAAGTTATCAGCACCAATGAATGGGATCTTGTGGTAGCCAGGCTGGGGCGCTGCGCCTCCTTTTTAATTAGGAACATCTCCTGTGTCAGGGAGACAGCAGGGCCCTGCGGCCATCTGTTATGTAAATGTTTCCAGTCCACAGTGGAGAAAGTGGGTCAGCGAGTGCCAGGGGTGCTTCAGGCTCCAGGCTGTCGACTGCCATCAGTCATACAGACCAGTGAGCTGCTGCACAGGCCAGTGCCTTTCTTCCTTCATCATGCAGCCAAGAGCGAGCATCACAGTGCCCTTGGTAGACGGGTGAGAACAAGGAGCAGTCCCCGTCAAGGTCACCTGTGAGTTAGTAGCCTTGACCCTGAAGAATCCACCCTGTGCCAACAGCAGACAGGCATCTCCCCCAGGATCATGGGCCTGCAGCAGGCACGAGGCCATCCTCTGGCTGTCCCTGCCAGGCCCTGGGACACCTGCTTGTCAGACGTAACACCTGAGTGCCAGGCCTTGCTCTTGTCTCAGGGGCTGCCCTGCAGCAGTGTCCACTGGGGGCAGCTTTGTGGGCTATGAGGGAATGCACAGGCGCACTCGTGGTATTCAGCAGGAAGCAGCAGCCGGACTCCTGTCATAGTCACCCCAAACCAGGTCAGATGGCCAATTCATCAGAGAAAACCTTTCTGTGACTCACTCTTCC
Source organism: Equus quagga (assembly GCF_021613505.1). Lineage (NCBI taxonomy): Eukaryota > Metazoa > Chordata > Mammalia > Perissodactyla > Equidae > Equus > Equus quagga. The sequence continues at coordinate 40,350,621 of NC_060287.1, read as the reverse complement.
CCCACACTTGGTGTTCCAGAGACTGGCAGATCTCTCTTGCCAGCAAGGACCCCTTCTTCTATTCTCTTTAGTGCTGGGGAGTTAACATATTTTAATTCACTTAATGGGAAGGACAGGAGAAACAGGCACATCTCCCTAGAGCCCGGGAGGGGCCCTCCCCTTCTCACCCATCTGCATTCACCAGGTGAAGCCCATCCAGTGTGTGGTTTCAATGCTACTTTGTGCTGACACCATCCACAGATGTGCCTCAGTCAGAATATGCCCTGCACCAGACTCCCACAGCCACCTCGATTTCTTACATTCAACATATGCAATCCACCCCAGTCTTCCCAGTCATCGGTCTGTCTGTCTCAGCACTTCTGCCATACAACTGCTCAAGCCCAAATCTCAGAGCACAATGACTCCCTTCTCTGCCCCTATCCCATTCATTAGCAAATTCCAGCACCTGGATGCAGGGTTTAATTTTTTCATCTTTTTCTAGTTTCTTAAGGCAGAAGCTGATGGCGCGGATTTAAAACCTTACTTCTTACCCAATACAGATATTTAAGTCTATAAATTTCTCTCTACACATGGTTTTAGCTGCATCCCACAAATTTTGATATTTATGCTTTTTTTCCACTCATTTCAAAATACTTTGAAATTTCCCTTTTGATTTCTTAATTCATGAGATATTTTGAAGTGTGTTACTGAGCTTTCAAATATTTGGAGATTTTCTAGATATCTTTCTTTTGTTGATCTCTAATTTCATTCTATTATTATGATTAGAGAACGTATTTGGTATACTTTAGATATTTTAAATTTATTAGGACTTGTTTATGGATGAGAATCTTGGTAAATGTGCATTCTTGTGCTTTTGGGTGGAATGTTCTACAAATATCAATTAGAGCAAGTTGGTTAGTAATACTTTCAAGTCTCCTATAGTCTTACACTTTTCTGTCTGTTTATTCTATCAAATATTGAGAGAGGGATGTTGAAATCTCTGACTATAATTGTGGATCTGTCTGTTTTACCTACAGTTCTATCATTTTTTGCTTCGTGTATCTTTAAGCTCCATTATTAGCATCATAACATTTAGCACTGTTACGTGCTGTTGATGAACCAACCCCTTTATCATTATGAAAGATCATTCTTTACCTCTGGTAATATTCTGCTGTGAAATTTACTTTGTCTGTTATTCATATAGCTACCCCAGCTTTCTTTTGATTAGTGTTAGCATGGTTTATCTTCTTCCACCTTTTATTTTTAACTTATTTGTGTCCCTATATTTAAAGTCAGTTTCTTAAAGGCAGCATACAGTTGGAACTTGCTTTTTTATTTACTTGACAATCTCTGCCTTTTAATTGGGGTGTTCAGACCATTTACAGTGATTGTTGACAGAGCTGAGTTTGTCTATCATCTACTGTTTTTTTCCTATCTTTAGCATCTGTTCTGTGTTCCCCCATTACTATTGTTTTTTCTCTGCCATCTTTTGGGTTAACTGCATAGATAGTATGACTCCACTTTATCTCCTTTGTTCACTTATTGGTCATGACTCTGGTGTTGGGGTGGTGGCGTCAGGGTTTAGGTGCACACCTGTAACTCACTCCAGCACGTTGTGGAGTCATCTCAAGCCTCTTCTCATCGAGCGTGAGGACCAACAGCAGTGTGCCTCCTGTCCTCCTCTCAGCCTCTGCACTACCACTGTATACGTTTTAGTTCTACCTATGATATAAACCCTAGGTACATTATTATTTTTAATTTAAAGTTAGTTGTTTTTAAAGGGATTTAGATAATAATAAAAAATGTCTTTCATACTTACTCATGTAGCTCTTCATTCCTTTGTGTAGATTCAGATTTCCACCTGCATCACTTTTCTTCTACCTGAATAAATTCCCATGATATTTTTGTAGAGCAGGTCTGCTGGTGATGAATTCTCTCAGCTTTTGTGCATCAGTCTTTATTTCACCTTCAGTCTTTAAGGCTATTCCGCCTGGCATAGAGTTCCAGGCTGACAGTGTTTTCTTTCAGTTCTGGGGAGATGCTGCTCCTCCTCCCTCATGAGCACTGTCTCCAAAGACAAGTCTGCTGCATTCTCATCTTTGTTCCTCTATCTGCAATATGTCTTCTTCCCTAGCATTCTTAAAGATTTTTCTCTTAATCAGTAGTTTTGAGCAGTTTAACTATGATGTGCCTTGTAGCTACATGCATGTTTTTTGTGCTTGGGGCTTCACTGAGCTTCTTGGATCTGTGGCCATAGAGCTTTCATAAAATTTGGACAATTGCAGTCATTGCTTTTTCAAATTTATTTCCTGTCCCTGCTACTCCCCCACTTTCAGGCCTCCAAACACACATCTCTTGACTGCTCGAAGTTGTGCCACAGCTTGCTGATGCTCTGCTCATTTTTTTCTGCCTTTTGTCTCCGTGTTTCATTTTGATAGGCTCTATTTCTGTCCTTAAGTTTACTGTTATTCTGCAATGCCCAATCTGTGGTTAATCTCATCCAGTAGATTCTTCATGTCAGACATTGTTGTTTTCATCTCTAGAAATTTGAGCAGGGTCTTTTTTTGTATCTTCCATGTGCTCAGTCTTTCCTCTTGCTTCTTGAACATGTGATTTTCAGTTATAATAATAATTTTAACGTCTGTGTACCCCAGTGTATAATGGTTGTTGTTTCTGAGTCTAGGTCAAGGAAGGGAACACTGAGCTGGGAGAGCACAGGCCACTGGTGCCTTTGACAACAGCTCCTTCTCTGTGGATCACAGAGCAAGCACTCCACAGTCCTTGGTCAGACCTGTTCTCCCAGGGCCCGCATGGCTGGTGCTCTTACAAGCCAAGAATGAAGGAGACCAAAGCACTGCCTCACACAAACCTGAAGGCCAAGTCACTTCTTCAAGTCCTGTTGCCCTCTTTACAGTCCTGTGGGCTGGCACACGCTGGGGTGCAATGGCAGAAACAGGGCCCTACTCAATTCAGTTTGATCTGTAATGAAATAGTTAAACCTGAAAACGACTTGGTTTCTAAGTACATGGGAGACAGAAATCCATTTCAAAGTACTTTGTTCAGTACTCTGTTGAACAGATATATGTCACCTCCTATTGCTGAGGGAAAACTTGAAACTCAAAGTAAGGGAAGGTGTAGGGTGTAGCTGGGCCGCAGGAACAAGAACTGGGGATGGGAGCCCCCAGTGTGTTCTCTCCCCAGGTCTCCAGTTGTCCGTTCTCTCCTGTGGAGAAAGCCTGGGGATGTGGCCACTGCAGCAGCTCCTGAGACCCACAGCCTGTGTCTCCCACCCCTGGGCAGGGCCACACTCAATTCCTGTCTGTAATGTCCTCAGGAAGGATTCTGGCTGATCTTCTGTGGGCCATGCACTGAGGTCAGAGGTGCCAGGTCATGTGGCCCAGACTCGGCATGGCACCCCACTGCTCTATGTTGAGCCTCTGCTAAGCAAAGGATCCACTGGTTGGAGCAGGTCTCAACTCCCTGGCAGGGCAGAAATAGCTTCTATGTGCTACACTGACTCGTAAGAACTCCTCCTGGTTTTCAAAGGCATTTGCCCTCTAACGCCAGGTTGGAGAGAATCTGGAGGGATAGAGGCAGGTTTTGTGACACTGTAATCCCCTGCGTCTAGATGAAATCTCCATGAAGTTAAATGTTCTTCCCTCGAGGACACCACAGACAGATCTACACCCAAAGCTGAGGAACACTTACAGCCACACGTATTTGTAGCTATTTCAAAGTCCTGCCACAGGCACTGTGGTGGGGAGACTAAGATACAGATTGTTCAAAATTACCAAGCGAGCAAAAGAGAGTGAGGTCTATCAGCACCACTGCAAATCCTTTCTCAAGAGTAGGGTTTGGAAGGAGGGAGGGAAAAGATGGCTGTGGGGCACTGGGAAATTAAGGGGGAAGGGGTTGATGTGACACTGGGTTGAGCAGACGGAGTCCCCACATTTGCCACACTGCCTGTTGAGAATGCTGAGTCTGTGTACAATAATGACCTGATTTTTTGCACCTTAGCTCTTCTGAAAGCCAGTCTGAAGCTGGGGGAGCCCCTCTGAGCAAGGCCTGCCAAGCACCAGATGCTCAGATTCCCACATTCAGATCTGGGCCACGTCTTTGCAAGTGAGGCATCAGGAGGGAGGTGGACCACAAGGAAAGTCCTTACAATGTCTAAAGATACCCCAGGCTTTACGTGACTTGATGATTCTTCTCTAGTCAAAAGAAACAGACAGAGGGCGTTGGGGTCAGTGCTGGCAGCTCTAGGGGGCTTGCATCTGACAGGGTGGCTCCTTGCAGGCCGTATGCGCCTTCCTGGCTGCACTCTGCCCCTCACCCGCCATCGCTCTTCGTCTCCACAGACGAAGCCGACCCAGGAAGAAAGCATGTACGGACTATCTGAGGTGCAAACTTTATAATCATCACCTATAGATTCTGTCTACATGTGTAAAATACATTCATTTAAAATTCACTTAAAACTAATGATGGCTTTAAGAAGTCAGCCTCAATGGGCAGTTCTGTGTGAACTGCTGCAGTGGGCTTCAGTGGGCAGCCGGAGGGTGAAGTCACACGTGACGCTGAATACCCAGACTCTCCACAGGAAAGTTCTGCTGCTGAGCAGGCCCTTGCATCAGGGAGGATGCCAGAGAATGCCTGCTCATGGTCCCTCCTGGGAGACGGGGCTGTGGAGCCACACCACCTGCCCCATGTGGCACAGGGGTCAGAGACCAGGGCCAGAGCCAGTGAGGTGCTCCTGCCTCAGCTCCTTCCTCCAGGAACACATAAATGCAAGAAGCAGACTGCAATTCGCCTCGTAGGTAATTGGTAATTAATAACTTTGTTAATTCAACAAATATTTCCTTGGCAACTACTAAGCTCCAAGCACTGTGCTGTCTTACCAAGACAGATAAACAGGACCCCTTCCTTCCTGAGGGAGGGGCGAGGCTGTCAAAGAATCATTATGCAAACAGTGAGCGGCATACAGGAACCAGAGGAACAAACAGGAGGGCTCAGCGGCCTGCCACCCCCCAGCAGGGCTCACGTGGGAGACCCCTCAAGGCGTGGAGCCCTCCAGGAGTTAGTCACGGCTGGGGAGAGTCCTCCAGCAGCAGCACTTGGGGACTGTGAGTGCTCCTGGGGGAAGCTCTGAGAAGATTGTTAGCCCCGCCTCCCAGCCTCCCAGAGCTGCCCCCAGGTGGTCCTGTCCCAGGAGGGTGGGGCGGTACAGCTGCAAGATTCGAGTCTGGCAAAGGAGGCCCTGCCCTACTTTGTCCCAGTGCTCACCTGGTGTCCCAGTGCTCGCCTGGCTGTCCTGTGGTGACAGAGTAGGGAGTCCTCAGCATTGGAGTCACCTGGACGGCACGTGCTGCTGCTCAGAGCCTGATCCAGCAGACCCGGGTGGCACTGGAAGCTACATTTTAAGGTTCTCCAGATTTCTCTTGAGCAAAGCCACATTTGGGAACCACTGGTCCTAATTCCCACCCCAACTCTTTCCCCACACTATCCGTTAGGAATTCCGGTAGGCTGCCAGTGACAGTAACCAACTAATCACATGACTCAGTGACCCAGTACTCAGGGCCTGCTCTTCTCCTTTGTGAAAGAAATTGGGAGGAGGCAGTGAGCTGGGAGAGGTGCAGACTGTGGGAGGTAATAGGACGAGGAAGTGGGGGCTGTGCCTCCTTTCATGAGGGATGGGAGACTCACGAGCATGCGCCCAAGGCCAGGCAGAGGGTGGGGCAGGGAGACAGAACTCACACCACCAGCCATAGGACCCATCAACAAGTGTGGCCCACTCCAGCCACGAACAGCAGAACACACGGCTCTCAGGCACCACAGAACGTATGCCAATACAGACCATATCCTGGGCCACAAAACAAACCTCAACAAATTTAGAAGAATCAAAATCATATAGTGTATCTTCTGATCACAACTGAATCAAACTAGAAATTATTAACAGAAAGACAACAGGAAAATTTCCAAGCACTTGGAAACTAAAACAACACCCACCTAAACAGTCCGTGGGTCAAACAGGAACTCTCAAGGGTTACAAAAAAAATACACTGACCCAAATGAAAATAAAAATGCAACATATCAAAAATTGTGGGACATAACTAAAGCAGTGCCTATAGGGAAATTTACAGCACAAAATACATATATTAGAAAAGAGAAAAAGTCTCAAATCAATCATCTAAGCTCTCATATTAAGAATCTAGAAAAAGAGGAACAAAATAAATTCAAACAAAAAGAAGAAAGGAAATAAGAAAGAAATCATTGAAGTTGAAAACAGAAAAACTAGAGAAAATCAATGAAATAAAGAGCTGACTCTTTGAAAAGATCAATAAAATTGATAAACTTCTAGCAAGACTGACAAAGAAAAAAGAGAGAAGACTGAATAGTGTGAGGAAAGAAACTGGAGCTATGCACACCTCAAAGGGATGATGAAGGAGAACTCCACACAGATGAAGCGACTCAGAAAGCCAGCTGTTCCTTGAGAAAGAGGAACAGCCACACTCACCCACTATGAAAGAGATCATTTGAATAGCCCTATGTAACCATTAAGGAAATTGAATTCATAATTTAAAAACTCCCCCAAAAGAAATCTCCAGACCCAGATGGTTTCATTAGAGAAATCAACCAAGAGTTTTAAGAAGAATTAACACCAATTCTACATAATTTCGTTCAGAAAATAGAAGAAAAGAGAAACATGTTCCAATTCATCTTATGAAGCTAGTATTTTCCTGATACAAAAATCAGTAAAGCTATAAAACTTTTAGGGAAAAAATCCTGAGGATCCAGGACAAGGCAGAGTTCTTGGACTTGATGCTAAAAGCATGATATACAAAAGGAAAAGTGATAAATTGGATGTTTGAAAATTAAAAACCTTTGCTTTGCAAAAAACCATATTAAGAGGATGAAAAGACAAACTTAGACTGGGAGAAAACATGAGCAAACCATGCATCTGACAAAGAACTAGTTCCTGAGATGTATAAAGACTCATCAAACTCAACAGTAAAAAAACAAACAATCCAATTAGAAAATAGGCAAAAGACATGGACATTTCACCAAAGAGGGTATACAGATGGCAAATAAGCACATGAAAAGATGTTCCACATCATGAGCCATTATGGAAATGCAACTTAAAACCACATGAGACGCCACCACACACCTATGAGAACAGCTAAAATAAAAATAGTGACAACCCCAATGCTCGGAGGATGCGGAAAAACTGGATCTCTCAGACACTGCTGGCAGGAATGCAAAATGGTGCAGCCACTCTAGGAAACGGTTTGGCAGCTTCTTAAAAAACTAAACATGCAACTGCCCTACAATCTAGCGATTGCACCCTGGCATTTATTCCAGAGAGATAAAAATTTATGTCCTCATAGAGACCTGTACATGACGCTCACAGTGGCTTTACCTGTAACTGCCCCAAACAGCAAAACACCTTCAACCAGTGAAACAGTCCTGGCACATCCCTGTCATGTGAAGCCCCAGTAGGAAACGAACACCCCATAGAACACTACTCAGCCATAAAACAATCACTGATGCACTCAACAACCTGGATGAATCTCCAGAGATTTAGGCCGGGTGAAAAAAGTTAATTCCCAAAGGTTACACATTGTATGATCCCATTTATATAACATTTTTGAAATGATAAAATTATAGAAATAGAGAACAAACTATTGGTTTACAGTGGCGAGTGGGGCTAGTGACAGGAGGGAAATGCTTGTGGCTGTGAAACGACAGCATGGGGATTCTTGTGGGGATACAATATTCTGTGTCTTCTCTGTATCAGTGTCAACCTCCTGGTTGTGATATTCATACTGTAGTTTTGCAAGATGTTACCATCGGGGGACACTGAGTAAAAGGTGCATGGACTCTCTCTGTATTATTTCTTGCAACTGCATAGGAATCTACAGTTACCTGAAACACAAAATTTAATCAAAAAAAGCAGCCACCACAACCTGAGATTTTACCAGGCAACTCTCAATTCACAAGAGAATAAGGGAGCCAAATGTTTCCTTAGACAATTCAAACAAAATAATCCTCTTGACTGTATGATGACACTGAAATTATAAAAAAAATAAAACTCAGATAGCAAAAATCACCCTCTCCTTTTGAGGGAAAGCATTTTGACCTAGTTCGTGGCTTTGATGCTGGATCAGAGGCCCCACCCCATTCCTTCACCCACCCGCTCACCCACCTACTCACTCCCACACCCACTCACTTGCTCACCCACTCACACTCACTCACCTACCTACTCATCCACTCAGACACACATTCATTCACACTCACTCACACACTCCCCCACCCACACACTCACAGGTGTCTCCCTGGTGAAGAGGGCGCGCAGGTGCTGGGCATGCAGTGGGGTGTGGCAGACACTTCTCTCCAGAACCTCTAGTTACAACTTGGCCTCAGCCTATCCAGGGGAGATGCAGGTTGCTCTGGAGCCCAGCGGCACTTGGAGATGGCCTCTGTACACAGGGCTGGCCTGGCCAGAGGATACCATGTGCCACCACCATCCTGCATGGCCCAGGGGACCATGGGTGTGGATGGAACGTTTGGGGACACACAGAGGGTACCCATGACTCTGAGAACTGCACACAGCCTACGTCTCCTTGTCCCAGTCTATGGTGGTAATGTGATTTTGCCTCCAAACACCACAAACAAAAGGAAAAGGACTCCCAGCTCTCCCTGTAAGTGCTGAGTCCAAGTCTGCACTTGAGGTGTCTGTCCTGAGTGCCCTGGGGAGGTGCTGGGACTCTCCACTGACTCCCTCCAGGCCAGGATGCAGTATTCAGAGGACATGGTCTCCCTACAGTCACACTCTGTGGCTGTCGGCTGGCCACTTGGCCAGGGCGATCTTCCTTGGGAAGACGTGGAGGATGCACATCTTGCCTCATGTCACCGGTGACCTTTCAGAACCTCAAATCAGGCTGTCATCCCCTTGCTGAAACTCTTGAGCATCTTCCATTGCCCTTATAATTCGACCAGGCTCTTCCCTCCCAGAGCACTGCTCCCAAGGCCTGTCTGCAGCTCCTGCTCTGCTGATCCTCGCCCAGCCCCACTGGCCTCCCTTCCTGGGACAGGCTGAGTTCTCCTGCCACTGCCCACTGCCTGGGCTTCTGCTGAGGGCCCTCCCTACCAGGTCTCTACTGTACCCCCTAATTGCTGGCACCCCATCTCACCTGTACCCTGTTCTCCCCCACAGCCCTGGCCCTGTCACACTGTGGACATAGTTCATTATCTCCTTCATTCAACACTGAACCCCCAGTTCCTGGCACCATTCCAGGCCCACAAGAGTGCAGGAGCAAATTCAGTACATATTTAAAGACTGACTGGATATATACAATGAGCACTAAGCTCAGCTCCATTTCCACGGCATCACAGGACATTCTGAAATCAGAATTTAGTGATTTCTAAACTCGGATACTCATGAAACACCCAGGATTCTATTTCCATTCTGCCAAGTCCACTTATCTCCTTATTCATTCACTTGGTCACTGAGGGCATGCTGGGGTCTGAGGGCCCCTGGGGGAACACACTTGGCCGTGGGCGGGGGAAGGCACAGCTCGACAGGCAAAGCCAGAGACAGGGCCTTGCCTCCCACGGGGACAGCTGAGGATCTGGGACAGCTGAGGATCTGTCCTACGTCCAGGCTACATGACCTTCCTCTCCTCCATCCCAGGTTCAGTCTGATTTGCAAACCCACCAGTAGAGGGCAGAGGAAACACTCATAAAGCAACAAGGCTTGTTAAGGCCAATAAAAGGGTAAGGAAGAATACTGTGAAAACAGAACCGCATCCCATCCCCTAAAACGACGCAAACACCAGCCGCTCTTCTCATTTCTCGAAATACAGGATTGCGTCTTCTCTCTTTGAGCTAGTCCAGTTTCAAAAGGCTTAGGTCTGTGTTCGATTTCCTTGGTTTCTGGTCTTATTTTATTGTGTCCTCCTTTCTGCTGGCTATTCCTCTTCCTTTTCTTTTTCTTTTCCTTTAGCTTCTTAAGGTGGAAGCTTAGATTACTGTTTGGAGACCTTTTCTGATGGTAGTATTTCATGCAATAAATTTCTCTAGATGCACTGATTTACTCGTATCCTACAGATTTTGATATACATATATATATTTTTTTCTCTCAGTTCAAAATATTTCCTAATTTCCTTTGATGCTTCCTCTCTGACCAGCACATTATTTAGAGGTGTCTTGTTTTGATTTTCAAGTATTTGGAAATTTTCTAGTTATCTTTGGTTATTGATTTCTAGTTTAACTCCACTGTGGTCAGAAAACACACTTTTAATGATTTCAATTGCTTTAAATTCGTTAGACACTCATTGTTTTACAAAGAGTCTGGTCTACCTTGGCAAGTGTCCTATGTGCACATGAAGACTACGTGTGCCCTTCTGTTGTTGGATGGTGTCCTGTGAGGGTCAAGCAGATCTCGGTGGTGGGTTGTGCTGTTTAGCTCTTCTCTGTCCTCACTGGTTTTCCATCCACTTGTTCCATCAATCACTGAGAGTGGAGGTGAAATCTTCAATGGTAATCACAAATTTGTCATTTCTTCCTTTCTGTTCTGTCAGTTTTGTGTTGTGTATTTTGAGGCTATTTGATGCATGTACCTTTGGAACTGTTACGTCTTCTTGGTGAATTGATCATTTTATGTTCATGTGTCATCTTTCCTTATCCCTAGTAATTTTCCTTGTTCTGAAGCCTACTTCATCTCATATTAATGTGGCCACTCCAGCTTTCTTCTGATTAGTGACCACATATCTTTTCCATCCTTTAACTTTTAACCTACCAATAGCATTATATTTCATGTAGGTGCCTTGTTGACTGCACAAAGATTGATCTTGCTTTTTTTATCCACTCAATCTCTCACTTTTAATTGGTCTGTTTACATAATTTACTTTTTTTTTTTGAGGAAGATTAGCCTTAAGCTAACATCTGCCGCTAATCCTCTTTTTGCTAAGGAAGACTGGCCCTGAGCTAACATCCATGCCCATCTTCCTCTATTTTATATGTGGCACACCTGCCACAACATGGCTGAACAAGCAGTGTGTAGGTCTGCAACCAGGATCTGAACCAGCGAACCACAGGCTGCCGAAGAGGAGTGCACGAACTTAACTGCTACACCACTAGGCCGGCCCCAAAATCTACTTTTTTATATTTGCAGATTTAATACTTGTCAACTCTATATGTGTGTATGTGCATATGTGTATGGATGTGTGTGTACAATTTTGAAATAATTTTAGATCCATGAGTATTTGCAAAAATATTACAGAAAGTTTCTGTGTACCCTTCACCCAGGTTCCATTTGACATAACTGCAGTACATTATCAAAGCCAGTAAATGACACTGGTAAAAATACTATTACCTAACCTGAGCAGCTTTTACATGCACTGCTTGTTTTGGTGTATAAGTCTATGAAATGTTACCACTTGTATCGACCTCTCTAACCGCCTCCACAAGCAGGATCCCTGTGAAGAGACACCTGTATGCTACCCCTTTACAGTCACTCACTCTCCCCAACCCCAACCCCAGGCAGTCACGGATCCGTTCTACATCACTATAATTCTGTCATCTCAAGAACTTTATATAAATCAAATCAAACAAATGTAATCTTTTGAGATTGGCTTTTTTTTCACTCAGCATAACAATGCTCTTGAGATTTACCCAAATTGTTGTACATAACAAAAGTTTATTTCTCTTTATTGCTGAGCAGCATTCCACTGTATGGCTGCACCACAATCTGTGTATCCAGCTACCCTGTGAAGGACACCTGGGTTGATTCCAGTTTATGTCGACTGCAAGTAAAGCAGCCAGGAAAAACAGTGTGCATATTTTTGTGTGAACATAAGTTTTCATTTTTCTGTGATAAATACCCAAGACTGTGATTACTGATTGAATGTTAAGTGCATATTTAACTTTATAAGAAACCGTCAGACTGTTTGCTGTAGTAGACACACCATTTTCTATTCCCACTAGGACAAGACAGACCCACTTGCTCCGTATTCGTGTCAGCACCTGGAATTGTGTTTTTTCTTTACCCATTTGAATAGATGGTAGTGATATCTCATTGCGGTTTAATTTGCTTTCTCCTAACAGCTAATGATGCTGAACATCTATTCATGTACTTATTTCCCATCCAATCATCCAGTTTGGAGAAGTGTCCGTTCAAGTGTTTAGTCCATTTTCTAACTGGCTTGTTTGTTTTCTTACTGTGGAGTTTAAAGAGTTCTCTATATACTGTGGATACAAGCCCTTTTTGGGATATGCAATTGACAAAGATTTTCTCTGAGTCTCTGGTTTGTCTTTTCACGTCTTAATAGGGTCTTTCACAGAGCAAATGTTTTTAATTGTGATGAAGTACAACTCCTCAATTTTATCTTTTATGGCTTTTGTCTAAAATTTTCATTTTTATGGATGTGACTAACTCTCCTGTATTTTCTCCTAAATAGTTTATAGTTTTATATTTAGATATTTGATCCATTTTTTATTTAATTTTTGTGTAAGGTATGAAATTTAAGTCAAAGAATTTTTTCTTGGTTTTGTTTTTTGTGTATGGATATCCAATTGTTTCAACACCATCTCTTGAAAAGACCACCCTTTTTGTGTTAAATTGCTTTCTTATCTTTGTCAAAAATCAATTGTCTATACCTGTGTGGGTGTATTCTCGGCTGTATTCTGTTTCATTTATATATGTGCCCATCTGTCCACAATGTCTTGATTACTGTAGCATTATAGTGTCTTAAAATTACTCCAACTTTATTCTTTTTTCAAAATTCTCTTGGGTTAACGAGTTCCTTTGTGTTGTCATGTAAATTTTAAATTCACCTTGTTTATATCTATAAACACTCCTGCTGGAATTTTGATAGGAAGTGCATTAAATCTATAGATCTATTTGGGAAGCCTTAGCATCTGTATTATATTGATTGTCCCAATCTATGAAGACAGGATGTCTCTTATTTGGTCTTCTTTCATTTCTCTCATCAGCATTTTGTGGTTTTCAGCATATAAACCTGTGCATATTTTGTTAGCTGTATAGCAAGTATACCGCTTTTTGGAGTTCTTGTAAGTGGTGTTGTATTTTGAATTTTGGTTTCTGATTGTGCACTGATGTCATATAGAAATAGAGATGATTTTTGTATGTAGGCCTTGCATTTTTTTTTCGCAGAAGATTAGCCTTGAGCTAACACCTGCTGCCAATCCTCCTCTTTTTGCTGAGGAAGACTGGCCCTGAGCTAACATGTGTGCCCATCTTCCTCTACTTTACATGTGGGACGCCTGCCATAGCATGGCTTAACAAGCAGTGCATAGGTCCGCACCCAGGATCCCAACCAGTGAACCCTGGGCTGTCGAGGCGGAACTCGTGAACTTAACCACTGGGCCACTGGGCCGGCCCTGGCCTTGCATTTTTAAACAAGTGAACTTGCTTATTAGTTCTAGGAGGTATTTTTTGTAGCCTTAACGGGATTTTTGATGTAGACAATTGCATCATCTGCAAACAGGACAGGTTTATTTCTTCCTTCCAAATCTGTATGCCTTTTATTTCCTTTTGTTGTCATATTGAATTGACTAAACTTGCAGTACTCTCTCCAACAGGAGTGGGGAGATCAGACATCCTTGTCATGTTCATGATTTTAGGGGGAAAGCGTTAGTCTTTCACCATTACCTATGATGTTAGTTGGCAGGTGTAGCTTATTTCACTTTAACCAGAACCAAAACCTCATCTGATCTTTTATATTGATTAAATTGGCAAAATGTGTTTATGTCCAGTACTGCTTAGTGAAATTCTTATAAAACAAATTTTCCAATCATTCTTTTTTAAAAGAATATTCAAATCATTAGAATTCTAGTAGAATAAATATTGTCATAATAAGATGTGTAGCTACAACAGCAGCACATGCTTTTACACATGCAAATCCACTCTGTCCTAATTCAGGAGGGCAGTGCCATCTCTGTTTTACATGTAGAAACCGAATGACCACCAGCTGGTTCTAGAGCTCATGTTCCTGACCACTAGCCAGGCAAACTCTGTCTTCGTTCTGGTCAAATATAAAGACCAATGATGACATTCATTTCAGACCTGGAGGAAGGAGTCTGGGGTTTGAAAGTGGCATCTAATGTCTGAATTGTAAGACTTTTCTTCTAGGGGGAAGGGTACATAGATTTGCCTATTAAAGTAGAAGTCATACAGCTGTCTGTGGACTTTACAACAGCAATCACACTCACTGTGAGCGTCCTAGCCCCTTCTCTCCAACAGGAGATTTCTTGCCCAGAGAAAGGAGAAGTCCTGCCAGCAACACCGCCACCTGAGGCCCACGCAGCAGCAGTGAGTGCTGGTCAGGCGACAGCTCTGCTGTGGCCCCATCAGCTGTGCTTTGTCCAAGGCTGCACCCAAGGCCTCAGCTGTCTTGGGGAGGCGACTGTGGGAAGAACCTCGGGGACAAGCATAGACTTGATTTATCGTGTTTAACAGCTCAGTGCCCCATCAGGCTGTAGGAGGCCAGGAAAGCAGAACCCGACAGAGCTTATTAGCTGCTTTATGCTCTTTGAGAGACTCACAATGCATGTTATGTCCTCGAGGCCATGTAGAGGAGAGGAGATTTCTGTAATGTAAGGCTCTTGCCAGTCACGGTTAGCATTAGAAAGATGTTCAGGGCTTATGCAACCCCTACGTCAGTGAGCATTCTGCACAGGCTGCTGGCTTGTCGCTAAAGTGTCCAGACAGACAAATGCAATGGGGCTGGGAGTCAGTGGGCTGCTCCCCTCCCCTCCCTGCTCTAGAGGCTGTAGTGTACTGGCCTTGTGTCTGGGATGGTACAGAGCTTTTTTCTCTATGGCAACATGCAGGCTTCCCCAGGGATGCTGATACTTCTCAGTCCTACCTTTGGGGAAAGTGCCCAGCGTCTAGGGTATAATCTACGTCTGAGCGTGTCTCTTACAAATGTTTCAATTATTTCAAGTATGTATTTCAAGACTATTAACGTCTTTCATGGGGAGACAGGGTAGGACTCCCTGAGACCTGGGTCCGGTCCTGGCTCTGACACCCCCTCCAGCCCCTGGTGTGATGAGCTGTGTGTGGACTTGACCTTCCCAGAGGCTGCAGGTAAGGGAGCCCTGCTTTCTCTGTGTGCCTAGCACCTGCATACAGCAGATGCTCAGTCTGTCTGCATATGTCTTATCTTCCCGTAGACTCTCTGGCCACAGTGCCGATCACAGCAGGGACATTCAACAGGAACACTCACTTCTTACCAGGTCCCTGGCACTGGGGCAGAGAACAAGGGAACACAGCCATCACCCTTGAGTGGGTCTCAAGTTTGGTGGAGGAATTAGACTGCAGCCTGGACAGTTGGCAACCCAAAAGGTTGAAAATCAACCTTCAATTCCTACCTCACCCCTCAAACGTATATCCCAGGTAGATTGGAGATCCCAGAGGTCCTCTTCTGGAAGGAAGTGAAGGAGAGCTTCTTAGGGCCTCAGGTCAATGAGATGTGAAGGGAAGAGGCTGGGAATGGTCCCCATGCTTCCACTGCACTGGGGGAGGATTGGACATCCCTCCCTCCTGTCCTCACCCTGGATGGTGGACATCACCTAGGTCCTTGCTGGCAGACATCCAAGACCACAGCGGGAAGCCAGGAGAGGGTGCTGAGCCAAAGGAAGTCAGAGGGAATGGCAGAAACACACGAGGTCCACCTGCCGGTGGGGTCTGCCCAACTCGTCACTCTCCAGGCCCAGCTGACAAACAACATGAGCTTTCTGGTGTTGTGTGATTTAGCCCAAGGGAATTCGATGGATGCCGTGGTGACAGCATCAGCAGGGACAGAACTGTGCTTACCGACCCCACTGTGGACTCCCAAGGATGGCAATATGATGCTGGGACCTGACCCGACCACTAAGGTGTCTGCAGTGCCCATCCACCCAGGACATCACAATGAGCCAGGCACGCAGCACAGCCTGGGGGGCAGCCTTGGTAGAGACACTCCAAGTTCCCCAGGTGCTGGACCAGCTGTGGTTCCTGACAGCGATTCCTGAGACCCTGGAACCAGTTATGGGTTCTGGGAAAAGAGATGCTTGAGTCGGAATTACTGTGGCCACTTGGGTTTTATAACTGGCTTTGGGACCAAGAGCTCCCGCAGCACAGCCCTCCTGACACCTCCCGCTTGGAGACACATGCACTGCACTGCGGGTCTGTGCCTCCTGAATATCAGGGGCCCCTGATGGGCACTCTCCAGGGTGTGTGCCCCATGACACGGCAAGAGGCCAGCAGGGAGGAGCCACCCACCACACAGATGGGTACAGATGATGACCGGACACACAAGACTCAGAATAATCTACAGATAATTATAAGAAGGGATGAGTTTAACTGGGTGACTGGAATTATCTATCTCTGCACCAGCAAAAGTTAGAAAATGAAAACTTAATGAAAGATACCATTTATGAAAACATAAAAAAAATCAGAGTTGGGATAAATCGAACAAAAGGTGTGTAAAACCTCTATGAAGAAGACTATAAAACATTATTAAGAGAAATTAAAGAAGACTTAAGAACTAGAGAAATATATCACATGCATGGACTTGAATACTCAATAAGTTGGTAATTCTCCCCAAATTGGCCTCCAGTTTCAATTACATAGACAAGCTGATTTTAAAACATATGTGAAAAATGCATCAGGCCAAGAGTAACCAAGACTTTCCCAAAGAAAAAGCATGAAGTGAGAAGATCTATTTACCAGAAAGCTAGAGTAACTTAGTCTGCGTGATAGGAGCATAGGAATAGACAGCAGAGTGATGGAACACACCAGAAAGTCAGGAAAAAGGGCACTGGTATGGACGCTCGCAAAGCAGAGGTCAGTCCTCCTGACAAATGGTGCTGGGTCAACTCGATCAGCGAGTAGAAAAATAACCTGAAGCCTACCTTATCAATTCCATCCCCAAATAAATTCCAGGGGACTGTGGCTCTAAATGAGAAGACAACATAGGGTCCTAGCTCCATGAAGTGGGGAGAAGGATAGACTGCTTAGACAACAAGGCTCCAATGGTTTACAAAAAGATCGATATGATGGACCACATTGGAATTAAGATCTTCTGTTTGTCAACAGACACGGTCAGGAGAGCAAAAAGCGGCCCACAGAGTGGGAGAAGATATTTACAATTCATTTAATCACACAGGGCTCCTAGCCAGAAAATACTTCCATATCGCTCATGGAAAAGTGAGCTAAAGCCTTGAACAGGCAACATCCCAAACGGCTAATAAATATGTCAGAAGGCAGTTAGCCTCATCAGCCATGAGGGAAACGCAGATTACAGGCACAGAGCTGTTCTAGCACTGGCCCACCAGAACACAACATAACACAATACAACACAACACACACAACATGAACCCCAACTCGAAGCGCTGGTGAGCATGCGCTGCAGCTGGAAAGTAGGGCTCACACACTCACTGGGAGAACTGGTCCTGCTTGTGAGGTTGGCCATGTGTATGTGCTGGGAGCCAGCAGCTCAGCTCCTGATCAGTTAGAGATTCTAATGTTCTGATCAAATACTAACAAATAGAATCAGCAAAGTATGAAGACTAATAATACTGAGGTTTACTCTTGGAATGCATGGGTCATTTAATATCAGGAATTCGGTCCACATAATTAATAAATTAAAGGAGAAACTCAAAACAATATAAATAATAATAAACAATACCTAACACTGATGCAGTCTCTATGGTGTGCTCCCCACAACCCTGCAAGGAAGGCACATCCTCATTTCACAGAGCAGACACGGGGTGGGGCAGGGCACATGCCTGCGGCCTCATATCTGGGAAGTGGGAGCTAGGACTTAGCCCAGATGCCCTTGACAGTGCATATGGTGCTTCTCAGCAGGTGCTGGAAAGGCACATAATAAAACTCCACAGCCATCACTGATAAGATAAAATAAAATAGGGATAGAAGAAACATTTTAAGTAAAGATCATTTACCCAAAAAAAGCAAAGCACTGATTTCAAGTCTGTGTCCTTGGGACCATTTTTTACTGGAGAAGGGGGCACAGAGCTCTTAATTCCAGCTTTTATTACAACAAAAGGACATACATGGTAATTTGTTCCAAGAAAAATATGGAAATTAGGGAAGGATTTTAGATAAACATAACAAAAGGAAGGATGTTGTGCTGTTAGCATGAAAAGCAAATGAGTCTGGGACAAGTTGAGTATATGAGATTTTTAAGGAAAAATAGCAGCCAACCAGCTAGGAAGAAAAAGGCTGTGGAAGGGGCCAGTCTGGGCTGTGGGGACGCTGCACTGAGGGCAGGAGCCTCCGCACTGAAGCTGACCTCTCATCCCCAGGCATCCACTCCCTGCAGCTCACTGAGGATGTGAGAAATGCTTGTGTTGGGAACACGTCACAAGGCAATAACAGAGCAGGCTGTCTTGCTGCCTGATGGGAACCAATGTTCTTCATAAGCCGCTTATTAATGTGGCACCCCAAAATAGGAACCTCAACCCCTCCTCCTGGGGTGTTCTGAGTGCTGGGCTGCTCCCGGCTCCCTGCTATTCCCTGGGCAGGAGATGCAGCCCAGTTGTTTCAGAAGTTAGCCAAAACTATCCCCAGAGAAACGTGCATAACCACCCTTGCTCTGCCAGATCCAGGGCTCTGAGGAGTGAGCAAGTCCTGGGATTCGCTGCCTACCACAAGGTTCACACCCAGGAGAGGGCATGAGGAGGTGGGTCACAGCCTGGGGCCCCTATAAGGTCATCAGGGCAGTAGCTGCCCCTCATCCTTATGACCCAGTTAGGGTCAAGGACCCTGCGCTCATCCACCAGCACTGCCCTAGGACGCAGGGGTGAGGCAGACTTGCCAGCCTGCCCTCCTGCACTCAGAGCTGGCGGGGAGAGTGGGAGAAAGCACCTAGAAAGGGCACAGGCGCGCAGCTCTCTCAGGAGCTGGGCCAGGGCTGCACAGCTGTCCCAGGGCCCCTTTCCTTAGGAGGTGTCTTCACGGGGTACCTCAGGTGCTGACGGGGTTCTCGTTATCGAGAGGGCTGGCTTCTCTTTCCTCAAAAGACTCAGAGTAGTCTCAGTCCCGAGAATAAGAACAGCACCATGGTCAGAGCTGTGACAACACTGCTAACAGAAGTGCCAACTGTCTGGTCCATAGATGGGACACAGAGGCCAGAGGCAGCAGGTAGCTTGCCTACTGGACCGGACCGTGGGGTAGGGACTTGCTGGCAGCCCCAGGCAGCCTGGTCCAAGGCCCTGGCCTTCCTGTCCACCCTGCCCTGTGCAGCAGGAGGGCCTGGGACCTAGTGACCCAGCCTCATCACTGCAGGGCCCAGAAGCTTCCAGCCAGATCATGGCTGCTCCTTGCCCCCACCAGTCCTTGTGTGGCTGCCTGAAGCACAGGCAGCGAGTCTGGAGGTCACTCGTGCCTTGTGGGGGCCTGGGTGGGGCAGGAGGGACCACAGCACATGCTCTACTTCACCAGCCTGGAGCTCCCAGCTGCCCTGCTGGCAGGTCTCCCAGACACACGACTGATGTTTTCAGAAGATGCATTCAGCATCACAGGCAGAGTCACAAATTACTCTTAACTATGTTGGAAAAATAAGCTAAAATTAGTTTAGCAGGACATTTCTTTCAATGTCTCAATATTTTAGTAATAATATCATTATAATACTGACAAATGGCATCTGCTAAAAAAAATAATTTTTTTAAAAAGATATAAGCTAAAATAACTAAAACCATTAAGAATCTTCCCAAAGGAAGGAAAGGAAAATTGAGAAAAAATAAGAGGAAACATAAATATAAAGATAATAAATGTGAGTAAAACTCTAGAGAAAATAAAAATGAGTGAAAACATGAGAAGAAAAACAAGTGATTCAAGTAGTTAAAAATAGACAAGACTTATAAAGCTTAAGAAAACAGAGACAGCACCAGAGAACTAAAAATTAAACAAAGATAAATTCAGGGGAAAAAAGCAAGACAATTTAGATAAAAAACTAAAAAGACAAAAAAAATTTCAAGTTTAAAGTATGACTAAAAGCTACAAAAAGTCAGATTAAAAAACCAAGCATACCGTGAGTTGGAAATTGAACCTGATGCCACTGAATTGCAAGCGTCTTTGATAAATCCCAGGGAAGCAATGGCCTGCGCCCCGCCTGCAGGGTAGAGTTGGGTCACAGAGATCCAGTATGCAGACATGGGATGGAGGTGGCCTGGGAACAGGCTCCGGGGAAATGCACACACACACTCAAACCTGTGGTCTGGCTGGGCAAACACCCTCTGGCTCACTGAAGCCCTCACCGTGTCAGGCGTGAGCTGCCCTGCCCATCAGGGACAGCGCACAGACAGCGTCCTAGCGGGAAGCTGAGGGCAGGAGGGGGATGGCCAGGGGATGCTGAGGGGGGCAGTAGTGGGTCTGCCCCCACAAGCCCTGCTCTGTGCTAAGGGATTTGCACTTGTAATCTGGTTCCCACCCTGTAGGGAGCCCATCCTACGTTGGCCCACAGAGAGTCACGTAGGAGGGAGCCTGAGGCACAGCCTGAGGCCCTGGAGTGGTCCTCTCCTGTGTTAGACTCACCCTGGGGGAGGGAGGGGAGAGCTGAGGATGACCTCTGGGCACCTGAGGGGTCCTGGCATCCAGGGGCCAGGGGCAGCCTTGGCAGAGGAGATGGGGGCAACAAGGCCACAACCTTCCTGTAGCAGTAACCGCACTGACTTGTGAGTACCTTGGGGTCCCCTCCCCCCAGCCGATGCTCCTGATGAGATTTAATCCCCTGGACTTCAATCTGCTGATGGCCCCTTAATCCTACAAACCTCTCGGCAGCCTGCCGCATTTAATTTACTTGTAATGGGTCTGGTTTGTTTTTATATGAGTGTGTGACATGTGTGTGACTACGGAGTTTGGTATTTCCACCTGCCAGAATGCAATTGAGGATTTATGCACCCATGCATAGATACCACACAGGTAAACCCAACAGAACCACCAGACTAGGGTGTCTGGATTCTTGAGCTTGGTTCTGCTGCAGTCTGCCAGGAAGAACTGGGTCATACCACATAAGCTTTGTTAAACAAAGATTTGGCTACAGCAGGACCTGAAATTCAATGGAAGAGAAGTTTCCACCGAGCTGCCCAGAGCTGTTCCCAGCACCCATGGGCTCCCCTGACAGGACACATGGCCTTGAGTGATGACACACTGTCCCATGCTTTCTCCCCGTGCACCGTGTCCCAGCACACCTCCCGTTTGCTCACTGCCTGGGCCACAATCTTTGCTGACTGGGGGCTGCGCATGAGGATAGGGATGGTGACGAGGATGGTGGCAACACTCAGGGACCAGATGATTGGTTCACTGTGCTTCTGGAAGCCCAGCCAGGTAGCTGTCCTGGAGGCAGGTGCTGTGGACGTCTTCCCTTTCCACCCCACTGGAGTCTGAAGCAGGGAGCTCTGAAACCCAGGGTGTTACTGGCTGAAACCAGCTGTCCATTCATTAATGTGTCCCCAGATGCCACTCCGGAGGCTTTGTGGCAATTTCAACCTCAGAAAGTCAAAGATACACATTTCTCAGTCACCCAGACCATGGAAAGATTTGATTATAACAGCAGCAGAATCCTTTTCAAAAGAAGTAAAAAGCAGAAAATAAAAAGGCAAAACAAATACCAGCAGAACTGCTCTGGCTGAGGTGTAAGTGAGCATGACAGAGCAAGCCATGGGCAGTCCCCCTCGCAGCTGGGGAGACAGGGCCCCAGAGGCTCTGAACAACATGCAGACCAGGAGGAGGGAACAGAGCCCTGAACTCCCCCTCCTCATCAGGGAGGGAGCTGCTGTCACTGGACCCTTTTCTTAGCATTTCCCAACAGACACACACACTACCCTTTGGTTTTGCATAGATACCACACTCTGTGTGTTCTGTGACGATGTTACAACGCAGGTATAATTTACAGGCAATGAATGCTCAAATCTAGATGTACAGGTTGAATTTCACAAACATTCGCCTGTGTGACTGCCAGTTCATGACACGGAACCTTCCAGACCTGGAGAGAGGTGCTGCTGGCCCCTGTCCTGTAGCTCCGCCAGCCCCAGCTAGCGCCGCTTGCTGCTGTCACCACAGTTCCCCCGGCTGCTCTTCCACTCGGACAGTCTGCACTTCTTTCAATCAAAACAACGTTCCTGAGACTGTCCATGCTTCCTGTTATCACTACTGATCTCACTGGAGAGCAGGCCTCCCCAGTGTGAACATGATCACACATAGTTGACCCTGCTCCTGTCCAAGGGCCTCAGCTGCCTCCAGTTCTGGGCCATGCCTGGTGTGCACATCTGTGTGGGGACATGGGCCCTGCTGGGGGTGCAGGACTTGCTGTCTTCACTGAGCAAGCTCCACACGAGATGATCCACTAACTTTCATGTCTACACAGCTCCCACCTGTCTTAACAGTGTGTACTGACAGTCCCCTTTCTTGCTTATAACCATCTGCGCACATGCAGCCTTGGTGAGACAGATTCCCACAGGCGGAGCTGCTGGGTCTGGGGGTTTACACAGACGATCTGCATAGACACTGCATCCACGCAAAACTTCACTGCTCTCTAAGCGTGTTTCCTCTGGATGCTGCCTTCGTGGGCTCTCAGTTTGTTCCCATTCTGCGTTTCTTAAGAACTGTGTGTTTATGTCTCCGTGGTTGCAGTTTCCCTCCTGACCTGTAGCAGCTTCCAGTGTCACTGTAACATTCAGGGCCTGTTCACTGAGTTACCACTCTCTCTTGCAGTTGGCCCTCGCTCTAGACCTGGGAGTGGTGTAGTCACGCAGGTGTGTGAGCACGGGACCTTGGCCTCTGTCTTCTGGGATGTGTGATTTGCTGAGGAAACCTTTCCCCAAAAAAGCCCGCTTTAAAAAGTTGATGTAGGAGCTGGCCCGGTGGCACACTGGTTAAGTTCACACATTCTGCTTCGGTGGCCTGGGGTTCGCCGGTTTGGATCCTGGGTGCGGACCTACATATTGCTTATCAAGCCATGCTGTGGCAGGCGTCCCACATATAAAGTAGAGGAAGATGAGCATGGATGTTAGCTCAGGGCCAGTCTTCCTTAGCAAAAAAAGAGGAGGATTGGCAGCAGATGTTAGCTCAGGGCTAATCTTCCTCAAAAAAAAAAAATTCTATGTACATTTTCTAAGAATCCTTTAAGCTTTTGCCAGCTTTAGCTCATTCCTCCATCTCAAACACATTTGCATTTGGTGTGAGGTGTAGTTCTACATTTGCTATTTGCTTTTTTTTAATAGATGCCTAATTGACTTAACAACATTTATTGAATAGTTTTTCCATTTCTATTGATTTAAATACCACTATTATTAAAAATCAAAGGAAAACAAAACAAAACCCACCTCCCTTCAGACCTGTTCTCCTCCACTCACCTATTCCTGTCTGATGTTTTCATTAGTCTAGCCTGGTAGTCGGCTTCTATAGGTTTTTGCCCTTTTCTTCTGGATTGTTTTTAATGACAGCACCTGCACACACACACACACCTCAGTGTGGGGGCTGTGCGCTCATGGGAGTGAGTCTGGTGCTCGGGAGAAGGGGTAGGCAGGAGGCGAGGGCTGCTGGAGCCTTGTGCAGGGAGAGGGTATGAGTAGCTGGCTTCTGAACTGGCTGCCGTCTCTCTCTGGAGCTTGACCCCTGCTCCCAGCCAGGCCTCCAGAGATGCCAGACCCCATGGTGGCTCCCATGGTCCCCTGGCATTGTCTCCTTCCCTCACCTGACCACCCAGCAGACAGCACAGGCGAGGGTGCTGTGAGGCATCATCAGATGTCCTGTGGCCTCTCCCATGCCCTCCTTCTCACCTGGCCGCTGCCTTGGACTCCTGCTGACCTGAACACCAGTGAGCAGGACCACATTTTCTCTAAGGTTCCTGCTCTTCCATTTTCCATGAGTCTCTCACTCAGCAGTGGGGCAGATGAGGCACTGCTTAGCAATGGGGTCTTGCTGTGTAGCAAAGGCACAGACAGACAGACCCTGTAAGACTTCAGCACAATAAGGACTGACCTGAACACCAGAGTCACGCACAATATGAAACACTCAGAATGACACCACAGGGTTCCCCACTGGTTTGCATCTGACCTGATGGGTCATCTCATAAGCACGGTCACTCTGCGAGGACGCCTTAGCTGCCGACCAGGCCACGTCTACGGGTCACATGCCCGCAGCACCAGGAGAGGCACATGAACAATGTCTACACTTTCACTCCTGTGTGGTCAATGCCAGCGGCTCGCACAGTTACATAAACAGCAGCCTCACCCAGAAGGTTGTTAAATCACAGACCAGATCCCACCCCAGAGTTTCTGACTCAGGCAGTCTAGGAGAGGGGGTGGCTGAGAATTTGCCTCTCCAGAAAGTTCTCAGGTGATGGTGATGGTGGTACAGGACGCTCCTGGAGAATCACTAATCTGTACTATTCTTTAAAATAACACGGCTTTCACAGAGAGAGAGGGAAACCCAGTGCTCTTCCTGTGAGACATGTCATGCGTGCTCTTCCTGCAGATGGCCCTGGGGGCCCCAGGTCACAGCACCCAGCCTGCTGTACCTCAGTCCCCTGACCTCTGAACCCCGCATCTTAGCCAGAATGAGGATGTCTCTTCAAAAGCTTCAGCTGCAGGGCACTCAGGATCCCAAATCTTCCTGAGGCTTCGTCACATGGTGACAGTCTGCTTTATTGTGGTGGGTTTCTTCTTGTGATGCACAAGGGGCCTCACAGAGATAGCACACACCACTGACAAACCAAGTGGGTAAGGTCAGAGGGCACTTGCAGAAGGCCAGCCTGGCCCAGCTCCGTCTGTGGTCCTTTCAGCTCCCAGTGAGTCAAGGCCAAAAGCGATAAGCATGTTGTTAAGAAAGCAGCCCTGGTTTGCTCCTCCCAGGTCCCTTGCAGGAGTCAGCCCAGCTGGTGCAGACAGGCGTGTGGGGGGACCAGCGCTCGGAGCTGCTCACCTCTCGCTCCATGTGGGGACAGTGTCCTTCCGGGCAGTGCAGAAGGCCGTGGCCATACTGCTTCCACATTGTTACATTTAAATTATTTCTGGAAAAACAACACTCTATTCCACCAGTAAGTACAGTGAACAAACACCCCGTAATGCTCGCTGGGGTGCTGGCTTTACTTCAGAGACAACAGATCTCATTTCCCCTAAAGGCAGTGAGTGGGGCACAATTTTATAATTCTATTAACAGGGAACACACGCGGTTGTCGTGTCAGCATGTCTCAGGCTTGCTACCACATATGATGACTGAGTGCTCACGTTCTCGGAGTCATGGGGACACAGGGCAGGTGGGGCAGGAGAAAGGAGACTTTAAAAATGGCATCGAAATACGGGAGACCTTCCTCAGGCATAAAAGATGCATTTATAATCATGAATACAAAAAACATTGAAATTTCTGCCCTATCTTAAGGAAATAGTACAAAAACTTCCCTTTCTTCAAGACTGGAAAATGGGTAGAAGGAGCCCTTTAGAAATACTGCGTGAGATCCATTCACAGGCTACAGTTGGAAGGAAGTGGACAGTACCCTAAATGCTGAATATTTCTACAAGGCATTATTTCCAAGAAGAGAAAAGCTTCTTTTATTACCAAGGGTGCAACTGCTATTTTTTACATCTAAAATGCAGAGTAACTTATAATCTAAAGAGTTTACATTTACTTCTATGAACTTGGCCATGGACCCATGTTTCCTGGAAAGCTAGTTAAAATACAAATTTTAAACATTTTATCCCTGAAAGGCAAAAAAATTTTCTCTGCTAGAACAGGCTCAAACCAAATACCATTATGACTTTGGCTCTGACAAACTATTTCTGAAAACATTTTTTCCCAGCAAATCCAAACAGGAGCATATAATTCGTCTAAATACGGCACCAGCGGTCAGTCCACTATACAGATACTACAAACATTTTATATTATCCTCATTTCTTGCCAAAATATATTCATCAGAAGGATCCTGAACTAACAGAATACTTTAGTCCTTTCAAAGGACAGGCAAAAAAACCGAAATTTTGTTTTTTATAAGCTATAAAACTCACGTTAGTTATACAAACACTGTTACACTATTGTACATTCCACATCTGCTTATCATGAAGGAATCACATTCTCTAGCCTTCCTAGAGACAGAGAATTATGTTATTTGTCAATATAAGCATCAAGCTCCAAAAGTGCACGTCCTCATACATCAATAGCAAACATATATTAACTGTGTTCTCATACGTGGATCTCACAATGCTTTACATTAGTGGAAGCCGATAGCTCACCCGTGCACCTCAGAGGTCGACGTTCTCAAACACCAAGAGCCCAGGGCCCTGCACCATGGGGATGACCAACAACACCAAGAGCCCAGGGCCCTGCACCACGGGGACAACCAACATTTCTAAGAAAGAGAACCACATGTCCACACCTGTTCCCAGTATCAACGACTGACAAACACCTGTAAAATG
The DNA here is from genome assembly GCF_021613505.1 of Equus quagga. Classification (NCBI taxonomy): domain Eukaryota; kingdom Metazoa; phylum Chordata; class Mammalia; order Perissodactyla; family Equidae; genus Equus; species Equus quagga. The sequence continues at coordinate 40,324,209 of NC_060287.1, read as the reverse complement.
ATAAGTTCATCTTTCTACTTAATAACACTTTCACATTAGGGTGTTAATAGTTGACCTTGATTCTTAAAAAAGAGCCATATCATTAAAATAGAGGACTTGATGTGAATACCCTCATCTGAACGTCTAAAACCTTGTATAAATAGAACACCATTTCCACTTTTTCCATCACAGTGAAAAATACTGCGCAGAGCTGCGGTCATCCTCCTAACACTCTTCCTGATAACCGGTACCCACCCGGCTCCTCAGCCCTCGTGGACTCAGCCTGTTCTCCTAGCCAGAGAAGCCTCGCTCGGGCCCCAGCATCCCCTTACCTCAGAACAAAGCGGCTCTGTGAGGTCGGGAAGGGCTGGTTGGATGTGGCTATCAGACAGATGGTCACTCTCCCTGTTTAGAGAAGATGAAATGCTAAAGGAGAAAAATTAGAGTGGTGTTTTGTTCTAAACCAAAGGAGGCTATGAATCCCATTGGCCTCAGGTTGGAAACCTCGTGACATGGGACCAGGCACATGTGACCTACTTTTCGCCCAACTCCCCTCGTTCTGTTGGAGGGGTGCACCCGGCATGGATGCGCTGTCATTTCAATGACTCCTTCCCCCAAACAGGGGCCACCGCACAAATCGGCATGCCTGCAGGACACCAGCCGCAGCAGCTAAGCCCTGGGAAGGGAAGGGTGGGTGCGGGCAAAGACCTCAGGGCCCAACACTAGTCACAACGCAGCTCTGAAGACTTAAGCTATAACTGCTGCATGGGCTGTCTGCCGTGCACGGGCCTCGCACAAAGCTGCAGGATGAGGCTCTTCCTCACCAGGACGAGGTGCCTGAGATGGCACCAACTGCAAATCGTTTTTCCATCTTCTTCTTTGTTTGATCTAGAGCTTCTAGGTACCACCCTAAAAGCAAGCCGCACATAGAGACTTAGCACTGTGTGTCCTTGAGAGCCATCCTGATGTTAGGGCTCTGATCTGGGCAGCGCAAGACAGAAGGATGGACCCAGACCCTAGGAGAAGACATGGAGAATGCACACTGATCCACCCACCAAAACAGGCACTTCTGCCACCAAGCAGGAGAAAGTGGCCCTCCGCTTCCACTTTTCACTGAATTATCACTTTTACCTCACCATCTCAAATGAAATCAGATGCAGATAAATGATAAAAAGGACAACAGGCAGTGGTCAAACTAGGACTGTGGACAGGAATCACTGGCTGTGAGGTCAGGCATGCATTTTGCCAGGAGTACTAAGCTGCCCACTGCAAGAGCCCACAGAATGTGCTGCAGATTGTAATGCCAACAGAGGTGCACAGAGAGAAAGCGGAGGCACGCAGGTCTTACTACCAAAGTCAGCCTGATTGTTCATTATGGGAAGTAAAAATGAAAAATAACACAAGTATTGGAAGCTCATTACAGAAAAAAATAGAAAACACATATATGCAAAAAAACCCCTGTAATATCATCACCCAGAAAGACCACCTGCAATAGCAGGATTTTGGGGGTTTACCTATTCATATTTTTTCCAGTAGGTGTGTGTTATTATATTTTTTAAGAAAAACAGAACCAAACCACCCATGTTTGTCCTGTTCTTTTCATTTAACATTAAATACAAAATACTTTTCTATGTCAATATATTTAAATCTACATAACAGTGATCAAATTCCCAATGACGTTCTATTTTATGCACAAAATTTTATACTTCCATTTATGCATAAAAATATAATTAATCTGCAATGATTGTATATCCTGGGTTTTTGAACTGTTATATTAAACAATGTTTTAACAATAATCTTCGGGTGGACCGCATTCCGACCCTCTCTTATTTCCTTGGAATACATATTTATAGATATAATTTCAGGGTCTCGAAGGATACACATGCTTGAAGCTCTGGCACACAGTGACAAACCCGCTTAGCCAGCCAGCGGCACTCCCATGAGGAGGGGCCTTTCCCCGCTCCCACCCACCCAGGCAAGCTGTCATCAGTGCCCAACCGAGCTCTGAGTCCTGGGGATGTCAACATGTAGCAGCCAGGCAGAGGAGGAGGACACTAACAGCCAACATGAAGACAGCCCTTGCTATGTGTCTGGCACTGTCAGCTAATTCATGCCCCACAGCAGCTCCCTGTGTAGGGTCTGTCCTTATTCCTGCTACGGATGACAGAAGGAACCGCACAGTCACTCATGGCTTGCTCACGCTCATAAAGCTCAGGCCATCGAGGGCCTGTGCTCTTGCCTACCAGGTGACTGACAGCATCAAGTGCCACTGACAGGGCGTTGGGGTGGCCTGGACACTGACCTTAGGGTCTGGTGGGGGTAGGTGTGTGGACCTTCACAAGGCAGGTCTGGTGCAAGATGAGCAGGTAGCACCAGTAAAGCCAGTCATTAAGGGGACACAGAGATGAGTGGTCACTGCAGGTGGACATGCTGCCAAGGGGCATGCCCACCTGTTTACATGCAGGTGGGAAGCACAGAGAAGGAGCAAGGCAGAAGTCAAATCCTTGAAGAGGTGAGAAGGACAGGAAACAATACACAAGAGGGACACAAAGGACCAGAGTCACTGGCCAAAGAGAAGGAGCTGAGGGTGTGAGGACCGCAAAGAGGGCCAGAAGGGAAACTGAGGGACAGTGGCATCCAGGGAGCCAAGGGGAGACTAGTTAGCACTGAGCTGAATGCTGCTGAGAGGAAGAAGGCCAGGGTGAAAACTGAGGACATGACTGCGGGCAGTTTCAGGGTGGAAGACACATTGCACATGGGGAGGGGATGGGTAGGAAGGAGAGGAGAGGGACGGGTGAGGAACCACACTCCACGAACACTATACCTCCCGGATGGGGGTGGGCAAGCACAGGGCACTCAGTGCCTTCACGTTCATTGGAATGTGTTGGGCAAAGTGGTGGGGCACCTCCCTAGTGGCTGTGGGTTTTCTGTCTTAGTGGACCACCCATTACTTCTGCAGCCATGTCGCATGCCTAACACAGGCTCAGATGCTCAGACCATCAAGCATGGGGGAACCTGGCAGATGTGGCCAGGCAAAGCGCAGGCAGACAAGCAGTGCATGGGCTCCCCAGCATGGATCCAGGTAGGCTGAAGAGGAGGCAGAGAGTCCAGAGTGGGGTCCCCTCGGCTCCTGGCTTAGGTGAGCTGCAGCCTGGCCTGGGTGTGCTCCTGGCCGGTCCTCCACATGTGCCGGAAGAAGCCCAGTCAGCTCTGGTCTGGTTTATATAACCGACCTTGCTCTTGACCACAGCCTGGGATGCGCCAGTCATGTGAAAGAAGCTGTTTCATTTGGCTCCTGTCCAAATCCAGCAGATTTCAAGACTGCTGTGACCAGTCACTGACATTCAGCCCAAATAGACACCTGGAGGTTGAAATGGTTTTAACAGTCCTCTGTGCAAAGCAGAACAAAGCAAAGATCAAAACAACACAGGACACAGGCTTATGGAATTGGGTCAAACACCACGGGATTAAAAATGCTGAGCTGCCATTAAAAAAAACCCAAAACCAGACAGACAACATTTGGGCAGCACAGGAGAGAAACCGGTACTGAGAAGAACAATCAAAAAATTCAGAAAGTCGGTGAGGGACCTGGTGTCCCTTATTATAAAGTCTTGTGACTTTTTAAAGATGCACCTGTTTCTTTGACAACCACCTCAGAGGTACGTTAACTCAGAACCTATACAAGGTTTGTGTTGTGAATCTGCATTAATAAATTATACAGCTTAACACAGATTCTCAGTGGCCACCTTTGGCCCTGGATAAATAAAGCACCCTAGAATGTACTCTTATATTGGCGGTACCCTCATAACACAAAATATATGGATGGATAAACTAGAATTGGGCTGGAGCTGACCAAGGCATGTGAGCGGTAGAAGGAACCTCTGAGGTTCCTTTATTTTATAAGTGAGAAACTGAGGCCAGGAAAAGTCAGTACTGCAGGCTCAGAACCCGTGAGCCCTGCCAGAGAGAACCCAGGGCTCAGAGCACTGGAGAGCAAAGCAGCACACAAAACAGACACACTACCGCATACACTCTTGCATACATGCTCACACAGTACCCCACGTAAGCACACAACACACATGCTCCTGCACACAGAACACACATGTTACTTCACATGCTCTTGCACACAGCACACACACTCCTGCACACAGAACACACCTGCTTCTCCACCCGTGCACACACAGCAGGACTGTCAGCAGAGCCAGGCGAGCCTGCTTTGCTTAGCACAGGGCTCCTCATGTGGCTGGTGCTTATGTACAGGGGAACTAATAAACAAGCTGACAACAGACCTGGCTCTCCAGATTTCCCACCCAGTGAGTGTTCTTTACAAAATGGCAGGATGAGGACCTGGAAGGGTAACAACAGGGAATACTTACGGGAAATCAGTTCTAAAGGTTCCCATGCTCCTCAAAATTCAAGGGAAAAGGCCACAGAGAAACATTTCTGCCTCAGCTTAGACCTGCTCCCTCAAACTTTGATCTGCTTCTTCAAACTCCATCTCAACTCAACAAGACTTTTCAAGAGTCAACCAGGAATGAGGTTCCTACATTATCACATTATTGCATCAACTGCCTTTCTTTGTTGAACTTTCCCTGTTATCATCATTTGTCTTCTCTCCTGTACTACTTCCCATTTGACACCATATCATGGACTGAAGAGGGTAAAGTACACATTGTGCCACTTCAAACATACTTCATTTTCCAGAGTGAGCTTGACTTTCCCATACACATTCTTGGTACACAAACGAGCAAACAAAAGACACTTGACAGGAACTCACCTTCCCCCATAAGCAGGCTCTAAGAGTCAGAGCAGATCCATAGACCACAAATGTTCAGCCTTAGTGTAACTCAGAGCATCATAACCGGAACTGGTGCTTTATAGGACTCACTTTGTCGTGGAACCCCTACCTAAAACACAAAAACACAGGGGGATGAGCTTACAAATCTATAACCTTGTCCATAATGACTGAGCTTCAACAGAATTGCTTTCTGGCATTCAAGAGAGCAGTAAACATTTCTTAAACATTCAAAGATGAGGCAGCTAAGACTGTGGAGATGAGATGCCAGCAAGAACTCACTCTGGGATACCACCCTCTATGGCCCAAATGAGGCTGCTCCAAAAACAAGGAGGTTTCCATTTGATAAATGAGAAGTCCAAAAGAAGAGTTTTGGTAAAACTGTATAAACTTTGAGAATGTAAACAAAACAGTCAACTTTCTATTTATAATATTTAGCATATTTATACACATATATACTGATTTTTAAATAACATTTATGAAATTATATATTAATATAAGTACATCGCTGGTTTTCTACTTCTACAGAAGGTATAATAATTTCAAACTCTTTAATTTCAGAATGCAGTTTTGTCCAAATAGAGCCACCTTCTGCACCATCTAGCGTGCTTCCAGAGTGCATCACTTCACCTTGATCTGAACTGCTTGACTTTTTACTTTTTGAATTCATGTTTGCTGTCCAAACTGTAAGTTTAATCTCCAGTCACAAGTACCCATTTTCTTAACATTCTCTGCTTTGCTGTGTGTTTTTTTTTAAGTCTTTTGTCAACATAATATATTGTAAGGTATGCTAACATGCTGCTTAGCCTTAGTTTCTCAATCTGTAAAATGGAGCTAACAGCTATTAAATGAAAATAAATGAGATAATAAACATAAAGCATCTAAACATAACATGCAATAAAGGCAAGTTTTCCTTATTGTTTGGTATAATTTCAGGTGATTAGAGAACAATAAAGTTTTCAGAAAAAAATATGGAGCAATTTAAAATATTGTCTTTGCTGTGTTTTTAATCTATTCCATAGGTGTATATTTATGACCTCCATGAATTATTGCTATAGACAACTGAAAAGGCTTGCCTATAACAGCATCCAACATTTGGAATTGTGAGGTCACAACACCAAAAATAATTAGAAACCTATGTTAAATGTCTTTCCCTTTCTCTGAGTCAATCAGGTAATCACTTTAGGCAATAAACAACAGCACTGACTTTGTTTCAAGCTAAAATGTCTTATCCATATAATACATTAAGGTACAACTAAAAACTCTGGACATTAAATATGAAACAAACATCAGAAAACCTTTCAAGATGGAGAAAAGAAAGTAAACTGGCTAGGGTACCTCAGATTTGAAGAGTGATGTGGCAGTGAATTCACCATTTTGTTTTGTTTTGTTTCCCTCATATATATTCCCAACTGGTCACTGAAAAAGCCTGCACCCTAAAAATGCCAAATAACAGAAGAAAAGTCTGCTCTCTGTCTCTATGCAAAGGACTGGGCACAGGAAATCTAGTGAGCCAGAAGTCTTTTTGACAATACCTGCCCTACTCCAGGTGAAGTGACAGGATACCCCCGCATACACTACAACCGAAGAGCCTGTGCTGGGAGCCTAGACTTCCACACCTACCCAGCAGCAACAAGGCACTCGTCCCTCTACGATGGAGTCAAGGGACCACGGGGGAGGAAAGTGAGTAAAAACAAGAGTAAGAATTAACACTTTCTTTAAGGAAGCACAAGGTCTCCAGATGCCCTAGCACCTGTCATTGCTGGCTGAACACTCTTCTATTCCCACAGACAACTGCAGTCTTCCTTTCTGAGCAGGATGGCTCACTGAGGATTGGACAATAAGCAGTTCTGAAGAGAGTGCAACGCCAAAGTTAAACCAGGAGTGTGGTGCGGAAGAAAACAGACTGAATAAAAAGACCTCCTGTCCCCTCCTCCCAAGAGGCTCTCAGAATTCTAGCAGGCAGGATGATTCCTTCCAGTAAGGTACAGAAAGTAGAAATGGTACAGACAGCAGTCTCTGATAACAAGGCAATATAATCAGAAATTAATGGACTTTAACCAAAGGACATTCCATTTGCAATTTACTTCATTGTAGAAACATCTAAAGGGTAGTAGCTTACTAAATATATACGGCTCTGATGTTTCACTAAATTGGTAAGGAACACCAGGAGACTAGAAATCTGGGACATGACGTGGCAAACAGACATACTCATGCAACGACCCACTTCTGCTGACATTGCCAACATGCTTCAGGGAGCCAGAGACACCAAGCACCCTGTTAGATGTGAGTCATCGTGAAAATCTCAGAGATGAAATGCTCTGCTGTTCTCTTTTCAAAACACAATTGTGTTAGGAAGGGAGGACGACAGAGAAGATACAGTGAGGTACGTGAGTCCCCTTCCTCACCTCTATGGCTTTCCCTCACTGTGTGACCCACTTAGTAACGACAGAAGCAATAGTTTTTAACGACTTGCTGAACAGGCCGTCACAACAAATCAGCTTCAAAGGATGAGTCCCCAAGGACGTCCCATCCCCTCCTGGGCAAAGTCTAGACAAAAGAAGCCCATTCAGCTGCAAACTACACAAACACACACACACACACACACACACACACACACACACAGGTAGGCACATCCCCACACACAAGTGCACATGGGGGCACAAGCAGCTCACATCGTTATCCGTGTTCTTAATGAAGGGCTTGGACTGCATCAGAAGTTTGAAACATCAGACAACAAGGAGGCAGAGGGCTGTCCTACCTGCTTTCCACTGGGCTTCCTCCACGTCCTCCTTTTGCCAGGAGGACACGTGTCAGCAGAGGGTGAGTGAGGGAAGGGCAGTAGAAGATGGATGTGGAGAAGAGACGAGGAGCCATGATGGCTAGGGTGTTTTAGACCATTTTAAGAATGGGGGCAGGTAGAACCTGTGGGAAACAGGGCTATGAGAAGGCATCAGGAAGAAAAGAGGCATGACAAATCACAGTATTCTAACACAGCAATCAGGCTGCTGGTACGGAAAACAAGCTGAAGGTGAAGAGGGGCAGGAGAAGCAGGAGGGACTTCAGGAGCTTAAGCAATAATCCCATTGAGAGGTGAGAGCTGTTTCTGCACAGTGAGGAAGTACACAGATGCTCCAAGAGCCCGAAATTGGGAGTTCAATCTGAGGAGTGACACTCAAGCCTAGCAACCCCTGCCTGCCTGGTGGGAGACGGAGCAGACCCCCTGGTCACAGCACACAAGCATAATGACAACATAACAAATATGTGGAGTGCATAAACAACACAAAAATATGATGCTGTGTGTGAAATTCTGTACCTGACATCTAGAGGTTACAACACATTCTCCTAAAGCTCTCAGAGAACAGAACAAAAATTGACAATGTTCTAACTCATAATGCGAGTCTCAACAAATTTGGAAGACAGAATCAACAGACCATGCTTTCTACCCACTAGGCAATTAAATTAGATATGATTAGCAAAAAGATAACTTTATAATTCCCCTGGACACAACATTTTTTAAATGCGTCTAAATAAGAAATGGATGGGATCAACATAATGAAATTAGAAAATAATTAGACCTCAACAATAATAAAATTACTATGCACCAAAATTTGTAGCCAGCAGCTACAACAGAACTTACAGGAAAACTTACAGCCTTAAAAGCCCATATTAGGAATAAAGAAAGGCAGAAAATTAGCGAGTAAAAAACGCAATTTAAGAAGTTAGAAAAATAACAGAAAGTATCCGCAGAAACTATAAAGAAGGTAAAAATAAGGAATAGATCAGAAGTTAAGAAAAGAAAAGAGAGCCAATTGAGAAAATGAACAACTATAAAATTTGGTTCTTCAAAAAAGGTCTAAAAATGCACAACCCTCTGATGACATTGATCGAGAAAAATAATCAAGAAAGTACAGATGATACTAGGAATTAAAATGAAAACAAAAACTGCTGGTTCTGGACAAGATGAAGTAGACACATTTCTCCCTATTCTTCCTGCTGAGTACAACTAAAAACTTGATATTAAATATGAAACAAACATCAGAAAACCTTTCAAAGTGAAGAAAAGAAAGTAAACTGGCTAGGGTCCTTAGGATTTCAAGAGTGATGCGGCAGTGAATTGACCATTTTGTTTTGTTTCCCTCATGTATATTCCAAACTGGTCACTGAAAAAGGCTGCACCCTAAAAATGCCAAACAGCATGGGAAAAAAAGTCTCAACAAAAGTCTGCTCTCCGTCTCTAGATAAAGGACTGGGCACAGGATATCCAGCGAGCCAGGCTTTTTGTTATCCACTCCAGATGAAGTGACAGGAAGGAAACAACCTCCCCCCCACACATACTACGACCGCCCATACCAGAAGAGCCAGTGTTGGGAGCCTAGACTTCCATTCCCACCCAGCAGCAACAAGATACTCGTCCCTCTACCATGGAATCAGGGAGGACAAGGGGCAGCCTGGACCTGTTGTTGACAAGGTGCCCTCTTCCCCCTGGTGTTGGCAGAAGCCTGCTAAGATAGGAGATTTATATAAGATCCAGACTATTGTAACATAATAACCCAAATTTCCAGGATACAAAAATCACTTCTCATATCAAAAACTAGGAAAATTTCAACATGAAAGAGAAAAGAAAATCAACAAATGCTAAACACTGAGATGACAGAGATGCTACAATTCTCTGACAAAGATTTTAAAGCAGCCATTATAAAAATGCTTGTTTCAATGAGCATTTATAAACATGCTTAAAGCAAATCTCCAAAAAAATTCATAAATAAATAAGAGATATAAAAAACAATCAACAAAACTACCAAAAAAAATCAATCAAAATGAAATAGACAATCTCAATATTCCTACAGCCATTAAAGAAATTAAATTTGAAATAAAAAACTCCAGAAAAACAAATCTCCCGGCCCAGATTTTCACTGGAGAATGTTACCAAACATTGAAAGAATGAACACCAACTTTAGACAATCTTTCAGAGAAAACAGGAGAATACTTCCCAATTCATTTTGCGAGGCTACTATTACTCTGCTACTAAAATCAGAGATAAAGACAGTACAGAAGAAGAAAACCACAGACCAATGACTCTCATGAACATAGACACAAATAAACTAAAAAAAAAATTTTTTAATTAGCAAATTGAATCCAGCAATGTATAAATGAATTATATGCCATGACCATGTAGGATTTATTCAGATATGCAAGGCTGGCTCCATATTAAAAAATCAATCAATATAATCTACCATATCAACAAGCTAAAGCATAAAAACCATATGATCATACGAATTTCTGCATAAAAAGTATTTGATGAAATTCAACACCTATTCATGGTAAAAAAAAAAAAATCCAGCAAATTAAGAATAGAGGAAAATTACTTCAACTTGATAAGCAGCATCTACAAAAAACCTATAGCCAGCATCATACATAAAGATGATAGACTGAATGCTTTACTCTAAGATTGGGAACAAGACATGGCTGTCCACTCTCACCAGTCTTAGTCAACATACTACTGGGAGTTCTAGCTACTGCAACACACAAGAAAAATAAATCAGAGGTACATAGACTGGAAAAGAAGAAATAAAACTATATTTCCAGATGATAGGATTTTCTGCCTACAAAATCTCAAGGATCCTACAAAACAAAACAAAACTCCTAGAAGCAATAAATGAGTTCAGAAAGGTGGCAGAATATGAGTAATACACAAAAATTAACTGCATTTTTGTATACTAACAGTGAACATACATAAACCAAAATTGAAAACACAGTATCATTTAAAATTGCTCAAAATAAAATGAAATACTTTGGTATACACTTAAACAAAGCATATGCAGGATATGTATGCTGAAAACTGAAAAATGCTGATGAAATAAATCAAAGAAACCTAACTAAATGGAGGCACATACATTATTCATGGATTGGAAGATTCGACATAGTAAAGATGTCAATTTTCTCCCAATTGATCTATTTGTTAATGCAATTCCTATAAAAATCCCTGAAAAGTTTTTTGTAAACATAGACAAGCTTATTCTAAAATTTATATGGAAAGGCACAGGCCCTAGAGTAGCTTAAAAAACTTGAAAAAAGAAGAAGAAAGCAGGAAGAATCACTCGATCTGATAATAAGGCTTAGTTTACAGCTACAGTATTCAACATAGTATAGTATTGGCAGAGGGAAAGACACATAACTCAGGGGAATAGAATAGAGAACCTAGAAATAAACCCAGCCAAATGTGCCCAACTAATTTTTGGCAAGGTGGAAAGGAAATTCAATGGAGAAAGAGAATTTTTTTCAAGAAACGATGCTGGGACAATTGAATAGGCAAAATCCCCAAATCTTGACCTAAGTCTCACACCTTACATAAATATTAACTCAAAATGGATTATACACATAGATGCAAAACAAGAAACTATAAACCTCTTAGAAAAAGACAGGAGAAAAATCTTTAGGAGCTAGGGCTAGGCAAAGATTTCTTAGACTTCAGAAAGCATGATCCATGAAAGGAAAATCTGATACATTGGACTTAATAAAAATTAAAAACTATTGCTATACAAAATACCCTGTTAAAAGAATGAAAAGGCAAGCTATAGATTGGGAGAAAATATTTGCAAACCACATATCCAACAAAAATAAGTATGCAGAATATATAAAAGATACTCAAAATTCAATAGTAAAAAATTTTAAAAAATCAATTGGAAAGTTGAGCGAAAGACATGAACAGATATTTCCCCAAAGAAAACATATGGATGGCAAAATAAGTGCATGAAAAGATGTTCAACACCATTTGTCATTAGGGAAATGCAAAGTAAACCACAGTGAGGTATTACCACGCACCTATGAGAATAGCTTCAAAAAACAGTGATAGGGGGCTGGCCCCGTGGCTGAGTGGTTAAGTTCGCGCGCTCCGTGGCAGGCGGCCCAGTGTTTCGTTGGTTCGAATCCTGGGCGCGGACATGGCACTGCTCATCAGACCACGCTGAGGCAGCGTACCACATGCCACAACTAGAAGAACCCACAACGAAGAATATACAACTATGTACCAGGGGGCTTTGGGGAGAAAAAGGAAAAAATTAAAATCTTTAAAAAAAAACAAAACAGTGATAGTATCAAACATTGGCCACTCTGAAAAAATATTTTATTACAAAACTAAACATATACTTACTATACAACCCAGCAAATACATGCTAAGGCATTTATCCCAGAGACATGAAAACTTATGTTGACACAAAAACGTGTGCTTAAACTTACAATGCTGCTTTATTTACAATAGCCCCAAATTGGAAACAATCCAAATGTCCTTCAACGCTGAGCATTTAAACAAAATGTTGTACATCCATAGAGGGAAAATTGTTCAGCAATAAAAAGAAGCAAACTACTGACACATAACAACTGGGATGGGTGTAAGGGCATTATGCTGAGTGAAAAAAGCCAATCTTAAAAGGTTGAAAACTGTATGATTCCATTTATATAACACTTTTGAAAAGACATAGTTATTGGTTTCCAGGGGATAGAGATGGGAGTGGGTGGGGGAATGACTATTTAACAATTGAAGGGTAGCTTAAGGCAGTTCCTTTGTGGTGATGGAATGAGTAGTTCTGCATCATAGCTTGCGGAGGTGGTTATACAAATCTGTCCACAGGGATAACATGGCCTAGAACTACTATTACTACTGTTATTACTACTCCTGAATTTGAGGATGAAGGCATTAAAATTCCCCTGGATTAGGGTAAAAGCACACTTTGTACCCACACAAGATTAACATGGGGCACAAAATAACCAGTTTCTGAGCTTGCCTTGCAGAACAGCAGGAGGACGGCTGATGAGAGGGCAGCTTGCTGACAGCTTCCGCCTGACTAAGCATCTTGCAGGAGCAGTGAGTAGCTACAATGACTGTAAGCGTTAGCCACATGCTCCCCTTCCGCTACCTAAAACCCCAAATAAAAACCCTTTCTTGGAGCTTTTTGGGGAGTTCTGGATTACATCCCGTTCTCTTGCTCAGTGCTTTGTAATAAAATTCCTATTTTTCCACTACACCTGGCATCAGAGTTTGGCTTGCTGCGTGACAGTGAGCGAACTCACTTTAGGTTCGGTAACACTACGACTATTACTACCATCTCTACACACACACAACTGAGTGACAGTAAAAACTGGTAACATTGGAATGAGTTTGTAGTCTAATTAGCAGTCTTGCACCAATGTCATTTTCCTGGTTTTGATATTGTACATAGTCACGTAAGATGTTACCACTGGGAGAAGCTGGGTGAATGTTACAGGAGACTCTGCACTATATTTGCAACTTCTTGTGAGTCTGTAATTATTTCAGAATAAGTTAAAAATACTGCCATAGCAAAGCTGAAAAAAAAGCACAGAGAAATTCTAAAACTAAAAACTACAATACCTAAAATTGCAAACTCAATGAAAAAGTTTACTGACAGAACTGTGTAGAACTGAAAAGATAATTTGTGAGCTGAAACTAAGTCACAGGAGACTATCCAAAATGTATTACAGAAAGAAACAGAAGGAAAATGCAAAAGATAAGAGGATATAGAAATACTGTGCAGATATCTAACATACTTTTAATCAGGCACCAAGGAGAAGAGAAAGAATGGAGCAGAAGCTGTATTTAAAGAAATCCTGGCTGAAAATATTCTGGAAATGAACAACACCAAACCCACAGACTCAGGAACTCTAACCAATCCCAAGCAAGATGTATAAAGAAACTCACAATGACACATCATAATAAAGTCTTAAGAAAACAGAGCCAAAGAAAATATCTTAAAAGCAAACGAAGGACTAAATGAGACTATTTTCAAAAGAGCAATAGTTAGACTGAAGGGTGCCTTCAGCAATAACAATGGTTAACAGAACACAGCTGAACTAGAGCTGTAGTTTGCTAAACAAAATCACTGTCCATTGAGGATTTTTTACAAAATGTGATTACCTTTCACAAATGAAAGTGAACAAAGACATTTCCAGACAGTCAGAAAACTGGGACAGTTCTTCTCCAATGGACCTGCTCTAAAGCAAATTTTAAAGGTTGTTTAGGCAGGAGGACAAAGATCCCAGATAGCATACTGGATTTGCAGGAAGGAATAGAGCAATGAAAATTACAAAAATATGAATAAAAGTAAATGAATATCAACCATATAGGATAAGAGTAATTATTTATTATTTATTTAATTAATAGTTAAGTCTCCTGGGACTTAAATGTATATAAAAATTTACTGTCATGGTCATGGCAACAGCATAGTTGATTTTTCTTTTAATTCTCAAAATTCCTTTAAAATTCCCAGAGTGACAAGATTCATAAAGAAAAAAATCCACTGAAGATCTCTTCAATAGACCTGGATGTCAAGGAATCCCTCAGATCCCCAGAATATGGGTAGGCGTGGCCAGAACACAGACTCAGGATCCAAAATGAGTCAGCTGAATGCACGGAGTTTGTAGTAATGGAAAGGAAGTGGGGAACAGTCCTTTGAACCACAGAACTCAGAAATACCCCACAAATATTAACATGCCCCAAAGAAACAGGGATTCACACTAAATGAGATCTAGACGAACATTCTGATAGCAAATGGAGAAACTCCAGAAAGTACTTACAGACACCAAGTTCTAGGAAAGTGAAAAAAAAAAAAAAAAAAGTAAAGAAAACAACAAGGAACCACTTAGGAGTTCAGGAGAAATTTAAACAGTACTGAAGGTACTGAAGGGCCCTAAGTCCTCAAGGATTTCAATAATACACAACAAATATTCACTTTTGGACAGAGAATCACCTAGAGGAAAAACTGTTCCAAACAAAATACAAATTAAACTAGATTGGAGTGCTGTGCGTTTTGGTAGAAAGTTCCAGAAAAAGAGAACTCCAGAGGAGACAAACCTCAAAATGTATGGGTGTGCAAAGCACAATGATTTAAGGTGAAAGCACTGCCTTGAGAGGGAAGACTGTACATCTCTAGACAACAGAGATGGGAGAGGAAGCCCCTGAACCAAGAGCAATCTTCAGAGACAGAAATCCCTATGCAAAGAGGCCATTTAAGAACTATTTCATGGCAACAATAAAGAAGAGATCCTCTGATCCTTGAAGCTAGCTAAGTTAGTCTGGCCCATTTCCAGTCCTTCTGCTGGAAACTTTTTCCTAATACCCCAGAAAAACCATTATTTAAAAATGGGAGACTAAGTCAGCGCCGATGGCCTAACAGTTAAAGTTCCCGCTCTCACCGCTTCAGCGGCCCAGGTTCATTTCCTGGTCACAGAACCACACCGCCCGTCTGTCAGCAGCCATGTTGCAGCAGCGTCCCACATAGAAGAACTGGAAGGACTTACAACTAGGATACACAACCATGCACTGGGGCTCTGGGGAGAAAAAGAGGAAGATGGCAACAGGTGTCAGCTCAGGGCAAATCCTTCCCCGAAAATAAAAGCGGGGGAGACAAAGAATTATGATCAATCCCATATGAATATACCACCAAAAAGAAGTAAAAATAAAATAAATAACATTGTAACAAATAAAAACTACGAACACAAAGAAGATGAAAATTATAGCTAAATATGTCAAATTGAACTAAAAATTGAGAAAATAACATTTTAGAAGAACATAATTTAAAATAGAATTAGAACATCTCAAAAGTGGTAGGCAACAAAACAGGAAGATATGAAAGGCAGCTGACAGAAACTCAGGAGCAAACTAGAATTTTTTTCAGAAATGAAAAGCAGAAAAAATATGAGCAACGAGACAGCACAGAAGGCACAGGAAATGAAATAAAGCACAGAAGAGAAAGAAAGTAATGAAATGGAAGTGGAGGCAAAAAGATTCAGGGGAACATGACAGACCCAAAAGACAGCCAAAGAGATCCAACATATATATAACTGCAATCCTGTTGCAGCTTCATATATATTCCAAAAGCATCTCCCGAAATAAAAGAAGGATTGAATCTGTGATTCAATAGTGATTGGCACACTGTGTTCCTGGAAAATTCAAACCCAAGCAGTTAAGACCAAAACACACTATGGAAAATGATTAGAACTTAGAGATGAAGACTTTTGGGCATCCATGCAAAATGTCCCAAGCACTTATAATGAGAAGAACATCAGAGAGATGCTGGACCTCTCAACAGCAACACAGAAGGAAAGCAACATTTTTAAGATATTAAAGAAAAAAAATATGAGCCAAGGATTTTTATGCAGCTAAAGGCCACAGATAAAAAGACACAAACTTGTAAGAACACAGGGAATATTTTTCTTGTGAGCCCATCCTGAGGAACCTAATATAGAATGGGTTTGGGCCAACCTCGAAATAAGTGGAGAAGATTTGTCATCAGGTGTGATGATAAGCGTCTAGAATCAGGACTAAATGATGCAGTTAAGGGTGACAGAATAACATGCAAATGGTAAACGTGCTGGAAATAAAAAATCAATACCACCAATGAAATGGGAGAAGAGGCGGGAGAGTGAATGGGAATTAGACTAAATTTCCTCACAGCCTCGCAGCTATTAACAGGGAGTAAACTGGTAACAATGAAAATAGATGCTAGGGGAGAGGAACAAGGGAGGAAAAGAAGAGGTTTCTAGTTAACTTTAATATTCCTCATGACAGCAAGTCAATAGACAGTATGTAAAAAAAGAAAAGGGGGTTTATGTGAATTACATAGACAGAGAATAGTATAAGACCAAAAAAAAAAAATGCAAACCTTCCAAAAAATCAAAAGAAATATGAACGAGGAAATATTTACTAAGTTAAGGAACTCATTTATATACATATTAGTTTATACTTTCAAAAAGAAATAATGGGAAGATAAAATTAAAAGCTACTTAGAAGGGGAGGGAATTGAATGGGATGGAAGTAAGACTTCTGAATATACTTTGCAATAAATTTTTACTTTAGAATCATGTAAATGTTTACATAATCAAAACAAGAAATTTTTTAAATCCCTAAAAGCTAAAAAAAAAATCTAAGTATACACCAAGTTGGTGATGTAACCATAAAGAGAAAAGAACCATGGCAATTGACCTTAAAACACAGGAATCTGGCTGCATATTCTCAGGGGATACATTTTAAGGATAGAAAGAAGTGCAAGGAAATATACTACCCTTAATTTAGTCACTTATTGATAGTAATGACATTGGTATTATTATTCTAAACCTGCTGAATGTATATTTAGGATGAAGCGAGTAAGTAATCATGCTAATAATGAGAAAAAAGAGAAGTATAAAAATTTTTAAGTAAAAACGCTGTAATCTTAAGTTTGATTCAGAAATATTTCTGTGAACTCATGATTTCCCCTTTCACATTTACAAAATACAAATTTCTTAATTCTGTCCTCTAAAATTATGAAAAAGCAATGACAACTCAATTGCAATAAGCACCCTTAATGCCTAGACTATGGTCTCTAAATACTATTCCCTACCTGGGGCTAAGACAGGGTTCCTTAGGAGAATTAAGTGATTCCAGAACGTCTGAGAAAGGAAACATGAAAGATGAGGTTGGGACATGTTGTAGGACAGAGGCAAGGAAGCCATCAAAGACTAGTGTGGTTATACCAAAGAGACACAGGAGCCAGCCAAATACAGCATGATTTGAGTAAAGAGAACAATAGTTGCAACTGAATAAAAGTTACTGTATATATGAAATCCATAAATTATTAATGCTGCTTTAAAAAGAAAGAAAAGCAGAGAGAGAAACAAAACTCATTGGACATCATTGGAGGCTCCCAAAGTACTAACACACTCCAATGAAAATATAATTAAATGCAAAGAAGTAAACATTCCTCTTGCTTTTCTGGTATCAACCTTATTTTAGGTAACCAAATAGCCCTAGTGGATGAAGGAAGGTTATTCTATGTAGAAAAATCACAACTAATAGATGCAGAAAGAATCACAGAGTTGAAAAGTCACATTTCTGCAGACCTAATGGAATAATGGACCTAGGCACGATTACCAGTAGGTCCTAACAACACTCCATGAAAGGTGCCAGTGAGCCTGAGACTGCAGGGATCAGACGGACACACCCAAACTTGTTCCACAGTCTTGGCATCGGTCAGAGGGAACATCACACAGTACAAAGCACACAGCACTACCTATGATGTTTGCTTGCTTAACAAAACAACCCTGAAAGGGGGCTGGCCCAGTGGCATAGTGGTTAAGCTCGTGTGCTCTGCTTCTGTGGTCTGGGGTTTGTATCCCAAGCACAGACCTACACAACACTCATCAAGCCACACTGTGGTGGCATCCCACATACAAAATGGAGGGAGCCTGGCACAGATGTTAGCTCAGGACCAATCTTACCAAAAAAATAAATAAATAAATAAAAAAGACCCTGAATGTAAGAAAGCCAGGTTGCAGGAAATATGGAAATACAGGAATATGCTGAATGACCCCATGAGGAACAACCAGCCAAGTCCAGAATGTGGGACATTCCTCAAAACTAGATTTAAGAAGCATAACAACCAAATCCAATGAGTGGACCTTGTTTTGATCCTGACCAAACACATCAACAGTAAAAAAACTGTTGGAAAATTTTCATGTGGACACACTCGTGTCATATTTTATGATGTTAAGGAAGTGTGGCTCACACTTCCTCACAGCATAGCACCTGAGACTGGGTCCTGAGAGCAAGCATCCCGAGAGGCAGGACACTGTGCTTTCTGTGATTTAGATGTGGAAGTCACATCATGTCACTCTCACTGTGGTCACTGGGTGCCCAGATTCCAGGAGAGGGAATGTTGACTGCCCCTTGACGGGAGGAAAGTCAAAGTCATGGTACAAGAAGAGCATGTGGGCCGGAGCTCTGTGGCATGATGGCCTGGGGTCAGGTGGAGCATGGTGCTTACAAAGGACTGCAAGAAGGCCAAGACATTAGGGACAGTTGTCATTGAGATGGGGGGTCAGCAGAGCAGGAAGACACGGGTCAAGTAGGCAGGGCCTGCCTGTGCAGGTTGTAAGCAGCTGGGACTGTATTCTAAGTGCCAGGGCTGGTGTTGGGTGGGTGTCCTGTTTGCAGCTATACTTATTAAATGTCATTCTGGGGCCGGCCCAGTGGTGCAGCAGTTAGGTTTGTGCACTCAGCTTTGGTGGCCCAGGGGTTGCAGGTTTGGATCCTGGGCATGGACCTACACACCCCTTGTCAAGCCATGCTGCCGCAGGCGTCCCACATATAAAGCAGAGGAATATGGGCACAGATGTTAGCTCAGGGCTAATCTTCCTCAAAAAAAAAAAAAAGGGTGATTCTGGCTACTTGGTGGGTGTGACTCGTCCCAGTGACTGGAGCAGTCAGGATAGAGGGAGATTCAGGATTCACCACTGGAGGCAGAATTAGGAGGGTCTGGTGCTGGATCAGATGAGCAAGGAGTGAGGAGGTATCAAGAATGACTCCAAGGCTCCATCAGAATATATCTCCCAGGGAGAAGTGCAGCCTTCAGGCCTGACCAGATGCTCGGCTCTGGGAGCAGTGGTGGCCCAGGACCAGGGGGGCAGCAGCAGCCTGCTGCAGGGTAAAGGAGGAGGCCACCTTAGACAACATGGCAGCGCTGCTCTCCTTGCCCTTCCTGGAGCCCTGGGCCATGTACCTCTGTTTCTGGCCTTGTTGGCAGGTATGCTGGCCTGGCTTCTGCTCTAAAGCCATTTGGCCTGACTAAAAACACCACAAGCAAAGCACTGTTGCACTGTCCAGTCTGGCTTGCCCAAGCTGGGGTTCAGGCCCACATCCAGCTAACAAGAGTGTGTTCAAGACCCCCTGGTCTGTGTTGCTCAAGTGTCTGTCTCCCACAAAGCCCCGAGCAGTGGTAGGGTGGCCAGGCCGAGGGCCAGCACACCTGTGAGGTGCTCAGCGTCTCTTTGGGCTTGAGCCCAGTGATCCTTTCTCTGCCTCTGACTTCTCAGATACACAGGGAACCAGCAGAGGTGCTCTCCAGGGTGCACTGGATCAGTGCAGGAGCTGGGAGCCCACACAGAGGCCAGGGCTGGCAATGCTTAAGCATCTGGGCTTTGCTGTGACATCAAAGCCGCCGGGTGCTGGACTCTCCTCAGCCAAAGGGCGTAGCCCAGCTCAGGTGCTGTGGAATTGCTGCAACAGGTCCTTGGGGTGTCTTGCAGGAGGATCACTTTTGGGTGGGCAAGGGACTGGAACTTAAGGAAGAATTCATTGGTCTGTGGAGAGGCACAGTCCGGCAGCCTGCTTTGGCCCCACCAGGCCAGCTCTCTGGCCCTGGCTGGCCTCACTTTGGCTTCAACTCAGACAGACATGCACCCAGCTACTATGATGATTCATCTTTTTAAAATGCCATTCATCAGAACCTCTGTGGCATGGAGAATGAAGCACAGCCCCCGGGTCAACAGAAGCTGTGCAGATCTGCCCTGGCTGACATCACAACACGCTCTCTTCTCCAAGCCAGGCAGGTAGAGTTGATCACGGTGGACCCAGACTGAGGTCCAGGCTCCCAGCAGCTTTCTTGGACTCACTGCGGCCTCGTCGCCTCTCCTTTATTCCCTCTCTGTGTGTGCTGGCACACTCAGCTTTTAGAATTGGTGTTCCCGGGTTTTGCTGTAAACGTGCACTTTACAATCTCAGAACTCATTTGCTCATCTCCTTCCCTATGTCAGTTCCAAAGGCTGCTTTGTGCCTTTTTAAAGAAATCTTTCACACCACCTATCTCTTGGATTGCACTCTCAAAGAGCATACTTGGTTTTTAAAAACAGGGCTTCATTTGGAGCCTGCTGCCCCATTTTGCTCACAATTTTCCATTTCATCTGTGTGCAGTTTCAGAGATACTGTTACTTCAAGCTGTATGTCCCACACTAACACTTACATTCTGTGGTACGCAGTGACCTGGGGAAGGACAGGGCTGCTGTGGTCATTCTCTGTTGTGAAGCCATCATAACCAGACATTGAACAGACTGTGCTGGAGGGAAGCTAAGAACCAGGACCCAAGGCTGTCCTTCCTCCCCCACCAACTGGGTGACAGTAGTGCCTGACAGTCTGCATGACCGGGGAGACGTCCAGCTCAGCACAGACTTGGCTAACGGAAAGCAAAGCCCCTTAGGTGATACATTCTCGTTATTATTGATGGTGTACAGTAGGGGCTCTCACGTGAGCTGCAGACAAGGAGCGCCCTGTGATGGGCATCCTGATGCAGAGGACAGGCCCAGAATTGCACTGGGACCACCTGGCACAGAATAAGAAGCCCACAGCCAGGCCTCCCAAAATCCCACCACCCTTTTGCCAAGGGGCCTGCCTGGGCCAGGCCTCCACTGCTTCCCTCCAACTTGGGGTCTGTGGACTCGTGGCCTCCTCAATCAGAGCTGCTGTGAGGGACCCAGGGGCTGAGGGGACCATGACAGCCACCGACTGCTGAGGGCTGAGGACATGCATCTGCCTCTGCACAGAGGGGTGCTGCCAGTTCCTCACTTCCTCTGCTCACCTGAGCGTCTCCTGGCTTGGCTTCAGCCTTCCCTGAGAAGTCTGGTGATCAGACCACGTCCACCTGACGTGTGCTGACTGGTCCCCATGGTCTGAATTCGTTTCCAGCATTTAAAAACTAGAAGATATCCGGGGCCAGCCTGGTGGCGTACTGGTTATGTTCACATGCCCTACTTTGGTGGCCCGGGGTTTGCAGGTTCGGATCCTGGGCATGGACCTACACACCACTCATCAAGCCATGCTGTGGCAGGGTCCCACATATGAAATAGAGGAAGATTGCCACAGATGTTAGCTCAGGGACAATCTTCCTCAAGCAAAAAGAGGAAGACAGGCAATAGATGTTAGCTCAGGGCCAATCTTCCTCAGCAAAAATAAATAAACAAAAATTAGAAGATTTCATATTCAAATCTGATTTTATGACTTTAAATGGGAAAGCAGAAGCACTGAAACTTCATGCCCAGTAAAACAATGAAGGGGAGCAAAATATGCCACTTTGGCATATTGATTATTTTGAATTAAAGGTACTTGAGAAACAGCCAGTGCAAGGACACTCTGTCCCTCCTCCATCCCCCTGAAAGCAGAAAATAAATCTACTATGTGAAAGGCCCAATCCCTGTACCAGGAGGGCAGAAGGTGTCTCTATCAGCAGAAACAGGGAATTTAGGGCCAAGAAGGCTGCATAAACAAACCTTGTAACTTCTTTACTAATTTACTACTCCAAGCCCAAATCTCTGTCTTCTCAATTCTTCACAAATTTATTGTTTCTTTGTCTAAATGGTATAAGCACTTCCTGCTTTGGTCACTTCTTTGAGCCTCATATTTTTATGGGGCTCCCGTATGTATGACATTAAATTTATTTTTGTTCTGTTAATCTGTCATGTCAATTTAATTATTAGACCAGCCAAAGAACCCAGAAGGGAAGAAGGGAAAAGTTTCCCACCCCTACAGCAACCAAGAGCCCAAGCTAAATCTATTACATTTAGATTATTTCTAAATGTAATATAAACTAACCCAAATGTTTTTCAAGTTAATTTGATAAAACTTTTGTTCTACCTAGGTTTACTAAAAGTCAAACAAATTCATTTTATCTTTGTTACAAAATTTGGGAGCAAAAAATTTATGGCTGACTTTGTCTAATGTGTTATTAAGTTCTTGCAGGGATAATCTAAACATAATTGTTGGGAACAAGTAAACTAAATAGATGGAAGTAAAATAAAAAGGTTTTTAAGTGAACTTTTTAACTGTAATTGTGTGTTATGGTATATGTACTTAAAAATAGCTTCCAAAATTTTTTTTGTGACTTGAAACCTTAAGAGTTTTACTAAGTTAAATTAAATGATGGAAAATTCGTTGAATATCTAGACCATTTTCAGATAGGATAAAATACTGAAACATTAATTGCTAAACAAGTCTAAGTTTACCTACTTTTGGCTGCTTATTACAGAAAAACTAAAAGATGTTTAGATCTATTAGAAAACATGGTTTGCGCTACATTAAAAAAATTATGCTATGAGAAAATGTATGTTTTCAGTCAAAGAAGGCATAAGGAATGAAGATACTTTTGTTAAGAAAGTAAATTTGTCCTAAATTAAAACTGGTTATGGGAAAGAAGAAAGGATAAATTCTGAATTCAAAAAGAAAGTTAACAAGGTTTGTGGAAGAGGAAACCTGAGAAAAGAGTCAGAGAAAAGAGCACGGTCAAGCTGGCTAAGATTAGAATGGATTTTAATGAAGTAAATGAGTTTTAATATCAAAAGTATACTGGCACAAATTAGAATTTGGCTTTTCTCTCTATTAGAGGACAAAGTCTTCTCAGATTATCAGTCTGCTCTTAATAAGAAATTATAAACAAAGTTTCTTTATGTTTAATATAATCTGCCCAGGAAACAAAGATTCTGTGTTTTGTCTTCATCAGGTCTGCGATTACTTAGAAAGGCTGACTCTTTTCAATTAAAAGAAATATTGTTTTGTAGCTATGTAACCTCCCATACTTGTCTTTGACATCTGTCTTTTGTTAAACAGATAATTAAATATTAAGTTTCATAATGATTTGTGACCCTATTTAGGCAAGTGTTTCAAAACCTCCTTGGTATTTTTGACAAACTTCCTAAAATCAGATTCTAAATGAAGTCTTTTTTGACCTCTAGCTAACTTTGGGATATTTCAGAGGATCCCTGAAACATCTAAAAAGGTTTGCCCTTTCTCCTTATAAAAAGAGGGCTATCAAACTAATTAGGCTTATCTGATACATTAAATTACATGGGAAGCACTGTCAAATAAGAAATAACATTAAGCCTTCTTTATATTATGTCTTTATAAGCGTATGTTATAAGAGTTCCAGACATTATGTGAAATTCCTGGAAATCTAATATACCCTGGTATAAAATGTTGTCTGTCATCAAAATTAAGGCTCACACTAACTATCAGGAAAGCACCTGAGCTGAATTTCATGCAAAGGCAGCAACAATGGAATCTATAAAGGTTACGACACGTGGATGAAGTCTATTCTGCTTCTGCAAAAAATTGACCCCTCACTGCCAGACTTTTGCCATCCTGATACCCCTGTAACATTGCAACAGTGTGCTCCTGAATCAGAGAAGTTAAGACGGGGAACCAATGGCTCTAAATCAAATGAACAGTCAGAGCTATGGGAAATCCAACATGCCCATATGGCTTTCCCTGGCTACCCTGAAAACTCCATTTTTTGTTTTTACATTCCCTTACCCACTATAGGAAGAACTATTTCTGTCCCCAGAAGCCTCAAACTCCTCCCTCTGGGTCGTTTAAGCATTTGCAGCTAAATTTCATTCAACTGCTACTTAGAATGGGTTATGAACATGTTCTTGTTATTGTACACATGGTTTTCTGGATGGGTTAAAGTTCTGCCTTGCCGTAAAGCTGATAAACTCACAATGGCAAAGAAACTGTAAGAAAATGTCTCCTACTTGGGGTACATGTTCCACCATCTCCAGTGATGGAGGTACCGACTTCACTGGGCATATCATACAAACCTTAACAAAAACCTTTCAAACTTCGTGGAATTATCACTGCTCCTATCATCCTCAATCATCAGGCAAAGTCAAGAAAACTAGTGGAAAAACTGGATTCAAGCAGAAGAAATATTAAATTACATGGCACCATGTGAGCTGAGAAAGATGCTCTAATGCTTTGTTTTTACAAATTTAAAGAAATATTTTCTCTTAAGCTATCAACAATTTGGTAAGATATACCTTTGTAAATAAAGATGAAACATTTACTTTTTCTCCTCAGCTGATTCCTCCAGAATTCAGAAACTTTCAGTGAGTATTCTTATTTTCTTCTTCTTTTTAAAGGATCCGTGTTTGGAGGTTATCATAACTCTCACATTAGGAGGCTTTTCTCTTTTTTAAAGATTGGCCCTGAGCTAACATCTGTTGCCAATCTTTTTTTTTCTTCCTTCTTCTTCTCCCCAAAGCCCCCAGTACATAGTTGTATATCTAGTTGTAGGTCCTTCTGGCTGTGCTATGTGGGACACTGCCTCAGCACAGCTTGATGAGCAGTGCTGGGTCCGTGCCCAGGATCTGAACTGGCGAAACCCTGGGCCACCGAAGAAGAGCGTGCAAACTTAACCACTTGGCCACAGGGCTGGCCCCTCTTATTTTCATCTGTATAAATAATCAGATCAAGTTTATAATAAACAAATTTGTTTTATTGTGATTATCTTTGGTAAAAAAATCAAAAGAGGGTAATTGTAGACAGAAAAATTAAGTTTGCACCTTTGTAGATATTGGATTCAGGTCCTGTGAATTGTCTTGGAGGTTTTTATTATATGTATCTATAGACTGGACTCCCCTGGCCTAAGGTATGGCTTTTGGTCTCAACAATTGTTCGCAGTCTTCTCTTTGGAAAACATGAAGTGACTCTACATGGGATGGTCACTGGCAGGTCAGTGTCTGTTGGTACACAATCTTCTGCTGATCCTTTGTTGTCTTACACTGGTATGACCAGCTACCGTAAGTCTCTAATGTCTTAGCTCGAGCCCATCATCAGGTTAAAGCAGCTTTCCTGGATTCCAATTTAAAGGATCCTTTTGGTCACAGTCTAGAGCCTGGTGACTGTTATTCTGGAAGTATCATCAGAGAAAGACAGCCCTCAAGCTCCATTGGAAAGGACCTTACCAGTGCTCCTAACCTCTGACACTCCTACAGAACTAGAAGGCACTGAATCTTGAAGATACATCTCACAGCTAAAGAAAGCTCTGCCTGACATCTGGTCCTGTGCAAACACTGGAGACCTCCAAATGCAACTGACCAGGAAGAGAAGCAGCTGACATCTGAGGCGTACAGCTTCCCCAAGACAGCTGAACCAGGTCTGTACACCTTTCACTCGCTGCTGCTTCTTAGCTTATTTTCTCCCTCTCTCCGCATCTCCCAATCTATTACAAAAGAGGGAAATCTTTCTGACTGTTGGGTTTGTCATCAGAAGCCTCATTCTGTCCATGAATCTAGAGACCATTTAGTACATTTAATGACCAATCTCTCCACCATTCCTCTCCTAACTCCTTGTGCTAAGTGTCTAGAACCTCTTGCCTAACCAACGAAACCTCCAGAGATTTAAGAGGTAACATTTGTAACTGTTGTAAATACCTCTTGTTTTACTTGGGTAATGCCTCTGTCAAGGTAGAGACAGAACTAGACAGAACTGGGGCACAAGTCGAATGGCTCAAAGCAGTGCCCACTGACATCCTGTGATTCTTTGATCTCTAGAGCTGGATGCTCTCAGGCATTGCCTGCTGGTTCAGCTCTGTCTCCAATTTGGACTTAGAACTTTGTCTGTAATTATAGGAATTCTGTTGTTGTAAAACTTTGTCTCCTCCGCATAGCTTGACGTTATAAAAACACCACTTGGATAATGGTCACTCAGTGCTTTGAAATGATTAGTAAGGCCTATGAAACTCCACATGAGAAACTTTAAGGAACTGCAGAAGATGTTAACCCCTAAAAGAACCTGATGGCAGAGCCTTCCTCTGCTCTGGCGCTCTTGTTGCTCTAAACATGGCCTACATCCTCCCAAGGAAACCACTTTCCCTCCCACATGGGACATGACATACAGGAATAAGCCATCCTGGTGACAAGGGACCAGTGATGCTGTGAAGGCTGATCAGCAATATTTTCCAATAGTCGATCAGCAATGCCTTCCAGCGTTTGATCAGCAATGTCCTCAGAGAAATATCTTGATCAAAAGGGGAAATGCGAAAGATGACATGAGTGGAGCCATATTAAAATAGAGCCAGAGCAGCCATTTCAGAGGAATTGCCTTGCATGTCTTGTTTTCCTTATCTTCCAAACTGGACCAAACCGCCAACATTCCAAGAAGTCTGTAAGGACTGATGAAACTGGACTTGGCTGATGACTAAATCACTAACTAATCAATGAAGTAAAGTCTAACCTTTTGCCTGATAACTGAATCTCAAGCCAATCTATGAAATACAAACCTAGCCTTACTTCATCTGGCACCAATGAACTCTTCCCTTTGTTTTCGTGAGGAAGATTGGTCCTGAGCTAACATCTCTTGCCAATTTTCCTCTTTTTTTGTTTTCCTCCCCAAAGCCACAATACACAGTTGTATATCCTAGCTGTAAATCCTTCTAGCTCTTCTATGTGGGATGCTGCCTCAGCATGGCTTGATGAGCAGTGTGTAGGTCCGAGGCCCAGGATCCAAACCAGCGAACCCTCGGCTGCTGAAGGTGAGTGGGCGAACTTAACTACTATGCCACCAGGCCAGCCCATGAACTCTTCCATAATACAACTTACCTCATCTTCCTCCCTTTCTCCAAAAAGAACCCTTAGCCCTACTCCTGTAGTCAGAGCACATTCTGAGTTCTACTTGAATCTGTGTCTCCCAAATTGCAATTATTAAGACCTCAAAAAAACCTTTTGTTTCTCTTGCAGTTTATGCCTCTTATTTGTTGACACTGGGGTGCAGGGGCTCCAGGTGCCTGCCCTCCTGGTCCATCAGAAAGGTGGCTTGTTCAAGTTCTTGCATACTGACCCTACCCAGGTACATCACAGTGGGACAGCTGTCAGCAGCTCCTCAGTCCTTAGGTCTCCAGAGCAAGAGGAGGCAGATCTGGAGCTAACTAAGAAACAGGACAGAGAACCTGGCATTCAGCCTGTGCCACAGATGGGTTTTTGGTGGTCTCCCTTGGGCAGGCCTTATTTTGCATGGGGAAAGAAGGGGAGCAAACCTTTGTGACCAGAGGGACAAACTGTCGTGGCTGTATTATTTATTGCTCCTGAATATTCACCGCCTGTCCCTGGGAGAGGATATACTTGTCAAGCCCAGTGAGGTCAGGCTGGGCCACATGATATCTCCTCTGGGAAGAAGTTTTACGGGCCCGTGTACAGTTCTCCATGTTCTCATTGTTAAAAAGAGAACCACAGGGGCCAGCCCAGTGGTGTAGTGGTTAAGTTCATGTGCTCCACTTCAGTGGCCTGGGGTTCACAGGTTCAGATCCTGGGCATGGACCTACACATCGCTCATCAAGCCATGCTGTGGTGGCAACCCACATACAAAACAGAGGAAGATGGGCACAGATGTTAGCTCAGGGCCAATATTCCTCAAGAGAAAAAAAAGGAAGAATTCATTGGTGCCAGATGAAGTAAGGCTAGGTTTGTACTTCATAGCTTGGCTTGAGATTCAGTTATCAGGCAAAAAGTTAGATCTTACTTCATTGATTAGTTAGTGATTCAGTCATCAGCAAAGTCCAGTTTTATCAGTCCTTACAAACAGGATATTCTTGGTCCTTACTGACTTCTTGGAATGTTGGCAGTTTGGTCCAGTTTGGAAGATAAGGAAAACAAGACATGCAAGGCAATTCCTCTGAAATGGCTGCTCTGACTCTATTTTAATATGGCTCCACTCATGTTAGCTCAGCAACAATCTTCCTCAAGCAAAAAGAGGAAGATTGGCAACAGATGTTAGCTCAGGGCCAATCTTCCCCACCAAAAACAAAAAAAAAACCCACAAAAAAACCCCAAAACTAAATAAACATACTCTTACCATATAATCCAACAATCATGCTCCTTGGTATTTACCCAAAGGAGTTGAAAACTTATGTGCACACAAAAACCTGCACATGAATATTTATAGCAGCTTTATTCATAATTGCTAAAACTTGGAAGTAACCAAGATGCTTCTCAGTAGGTGAACGGATAAATCGTGGTACATCCAGATAATGGAATATTATTCAGCCCTAAAAATAAATGAACTATCAAGCCATGAAAAGAAATGCAGGAACCTTAAATGTATATTAAAGTGAAAGAAGTCAGTCTGAAAAGGCCACATACTGTATGATTCCAACCAAATGACATTCCAGAAAAGGCAAAACTACAGAGACAATAAAAAGATCAGTGGTTTCTAGGAGCGGCAGGAGGGATGAAGAGGCAGAGTGCAGAGGATCTTTAGAGCAGGAAAATACTCTTTATGATGCTATAATGATGGATACATGTCACTCGACATTTGTTCAAATGCATAGAATGTACAAACACAATTTATGGTGAGAGTGAACCTAATGACTACGGGTGACTACGACGTGTCAGTGTAGGCTCATCCACTGTAACAGGCACACACTCTGTGGAGGATGCTGATAGTTGGGGAGGCTGTGCATGTGTCGGGGCAGGGGGATATGGGAAATCTCTCTATCTCCCCTCCAATTTTGCTGTGAACCTAAAACTGCTCTGAAAAAATAAAGTCTAAATAAAAAATTCAATTTGGTTGTTCCTTACATCCTCTATTTTTTTGCTGAGACTTTTAATATTTTGCCAAGACTTTCTAGCTTTTCATTTGTTTCAACTGTGTTTGTAATTTCATTGAAGCATTTTTATGAAGGCTTCTTTAAAGCCTTGTTAGACAGTTTTAACATCTGTGTCAACTCAATGTTGGTGTCTACTGACTGTCTTCTGTTACTCAAGTTGAGGTCTTCCTGCTTCTTAGAATGCTGAATGACTTTCAGTTGAAATCCAGACACTTTGATATTATGTTATGAAACTCTGGATCTTATTTAAATCTTGTGTTTACTTTGGCCTCCTCAGACACCACTGCAGCAATGAAGGGGCAGGTGCTGCCTCTTTGCTGCCAGGTTAGGGCAGAGGCCCAGGTTCCCCACTTGGCCTCTGCTGACACCCAGGTGGGGGCCCTGTTATTGCTGGGCAGGTGGGGGAGTTCCAGCTAATACGACAATGGGGGGCCTCCACAGAGCCAGGCAGAGACGAAAGTATGGGACCCCACCCAGCCTTCTCTGATGCCAGTGTTGTGGGGGCTGGAGCCTTCCCCACCAGACCTTTCCTGGCAAGGATGGAGCTGGAGCCACAGTTCTGGGGAGATGTTTGGCCAGAGTAGAGAACTTCCTGCCTAAAGGTTTCTATCTGGCTGGGCTCCTTTGCTTAGAGACAACAGGGTTTGTTCGGATTTTCTTTCTTTTCGGTCTGCATTCATTGGCGTTCCCAGGTTTCCACTTCTCCAGCCCCTAGTCCAGGACATATGAGGCAAAAGGAAATGCAGCGGATTCACTGCCGTGTCCTCCAGAGGCCCTGGGGCCCCTGGCTCATCTGCCTTCATCTCACCACCTTTCAGAGGGATCTGTGCTTGTTTCACAAGTGACACCCGGGGTCTGTGGTTGCATTTAGCCAGAGGAATAGGGAAGTACATCTAACCCACCTTCCTGGAAGCAGAAGTCCGCTGCTCTGCTTTCCATGTCTACAGATTCGTTTGCACTTCTAGGATAGTACATAAATGAAATCACAGAGCATGGACTCTCTTATATCTGGCATCTTTCATTCAACACAGTTACTTTCACATTCATCCATGTTGTTGTGTGTATCTATAGTTCACGTGTGTTTGTCATTTAACAGCAAAGCTTAGTCATTCAGATTTACTGCTATAACTGATGATGCTGGGAGGGGTCTCACTCTCGTTGTTTTTTTCTTTTCCTATCTTTGTAATATACTTTTTGTCAATAAGTCCCGTGCTGTTTTCTTGAGGCACCTCTGATATACACAAGGTCATCTGCGTTCTCACAGAAGTGACAGACTGAACGGAAGAGAAGGCACTGGCAGATGTGAAATGACGAAGCAGCAGACCAACCTGGGAGGCCAGCCCCCTGGATTTCATCATATGCTGCTGATGTCCCTCAGAAATCTCTCCTCCTGTCCAAACATGCCTTGAAGACAAACCTGGGGGAAGGAGGGCGACAGCTCCCTGCTTGGTTGTGGAAGCAGAGTTTTACAGCACAATCCCAGGCCCAGTCAGTGATGCATCGCTGTGAAGAAGCAAACCTGATTTGAGAAATCAGATCACAGGGCACATGGAACATAACGACAGTGTGACCCTCTGCTTCCATGACTGAGTTTAAGAACTCTGGATGTGGCTCTGAAAGCCACTCTTTCTGATATGATTTGGTATAATGCCCTGAGATTCTCTTAGAGAATGAAAGACTGTAAAAAAAAAATAAAGAAACAAGAGATCCAGAAACTTTAGCAAGAATTTGAGTGTTTTAAAACCCCAGATGCTCTGTAAACTAATTTTCAGTTCAGCACAGTGATCTTTGGAATTGTCTAAAGTACTTTAGAAAAACAATGAGGAGATGGAGCTACTGGGAGGTGAAGTGGGCTTAGCCACTCCTGTTTCCAAAAAACAATGAGAAAACTGTCAAAAAAATAATCACTTGAGGATGCTAGAAATAAAACAAAAGCATATAACAAATCGAGAAGCATTTATTCTAGAAAACCTACTGACCCTTGGTTCTACGGCAAGGGGTAGGAGACTTCCTGTTGTATGGGATCTAAGTGCAACCACTGACCAGTCATGGGTGAGGACAAGCTTGCCCACACAGGTGCAGTCCCTAGGAAGTCGGTCTTAAAAATAAATACAGCAACACTAGGCAGAGGTCTCACACTGTGGAAGAGACAGATACCACAATCTTCCAGGCAGCAGAAAACTCAAAAGTGTGCAGTTGGTAAAGAACAGTTATTGCCATTCGTTTGTACCTGACAAACCAACATTGCTCACTGACTCAGGCAGATTATCACCAGTGATTCTGGAGCAGACAGCCATGTTGACCTGCTCCGTTTTGCATGTGGCAATGCATGTGCATGAATGTACGTGTGTGTACAGTGTGTGCGTGTGGTGGCAATGCAACTTTGTACAACGGGACCTACAGAGAAACCAGATGCCAAAGGAGTGGCCTGGTGTGCTGGGGCTGCACAACAGGGACCAGACATCCTAAGGCAGCAGCAATGAACTCCATCACCTCTTCCAAGTCCTTAGGTCACAGAGCACACAGGCAGTAGGTTACTGGAAAGGTGGTCCTTTTTGGTGAACAGAAAATTTCAATCTGCAAGCAGCAATCCAACTGAGGAAAAATGCAAAACAAAGCAGTATTTTCAGGTAGGATCTGTTCATGCATTGTTTTTACACTGTTGACTCCTGAGCCCGTGGAATACACTCCCAGATCCTGCAGTGCTGCAGCCTGACCACCACTGGGTACTCAAGGGAGGACTTCACTATGTCTCAGCTCTGAGCAGGCCTTCACCTCAAATACACATCATTGACAGGAGCTAGAAAGAACACCTGGCTTCGCTTGAACCCCAACTCATCTTGCCAGCCCCCTTTATGAGCTGGATATTGGGAACAAAGATCTGTCAGTGGGGCAGTAAATTCAAACTTGAAATACCAAAAATTACATAGCTGACGAGCTTCAAAGGACAAGTAGAGAAAACCACATGTGTGTTTGGGTTTATCCAAAACACAAATACCACGGACTCTTCATGAGGAAAACCCATGCCCAGGGATCTGGAAACACATTGTAAGAAAAACCCCAACCTTACACAGTTGTGGGTTTAGATGATCCTTTCAGTGCATCACTGCTAGGATGCAGCCCTAGTCCCCACCCTCACAGGATTGGACGACACTCTGGAGCACATCCAGTCCAGGCTCCACAGCCAGCCATTGGGCAGGCCGTCACCGGCCACTCCTTTGGGGAAGTCTGGTGGATTGCAGGACAAAGGCCTCAAGCCCTGTGGAGCATACCCTCAGCCAGTCGAGCCTGTGGTTTAGGTGAGAAACAGGGAAAACCCTAAAAGAAGTGACACAGTAGTCTGCATTGTGGAGAGCAGGGCCAGGCCCCTGGGGCCGGCTTCATGGGGGGTTAGATGGCCACACTTTCCACTGTGAGGAGACTTATCACAATCCCAACCAAAACCCCAGCTATACTTTTACAGAACCTCAGAAAGTGGTGGGAAAGGTCACTTAAAAGAATAAAGAGCCAATTTTTTAAAGGCACTAACTGAAACCATGTGCTACTGGCACAGCAATGCAGGGAGATCAATGGAACCAATCAGAAGCTGTGCACGTAAAACACAGAAAGATGATGTGACATTAAGGGCCAGTGGGGAACTAAGAGATCATTTAACAAAGATGCTAGCACACTAGTTTTAGACCAAAAAGAAAAAAATTAAAGACTGCTTCTAATCTCACACACTATACCAATATAAATTCTAGCAAAATTTAAAAAGTAAAAGTTAAACAAAACTATATTTTTACTTCACTCCTTAAATGTGGCGACTTCCTACCAAGAGGACAGTGTAGGGAGAGGGGACAAAGAGTAACCTTATTATGGAGACACCTGACAGATGCCCCTCTGCCACGGGTCACGTCCACACCCACAGTGACAGGCCACGTGGACAGCACGCCCCCTGGGTGTGAGGTGGTGAGAAGCGCCTCTGTGGTCTTCCTCCCACCACCCATGACCCCTGTCCCACCGTGAGAAACCATCATACAAATCCCAATTGGGGGACACCCCAAAAATGCCTGACTAATGCTCCTCAAAACTGTCAAAGTCATCAAAAGCAAGAAAAGTCTGAGACACTGTCACAGCCAAGAGGAGCCTAAAGAGACATGATGATTAAATGTTATATGCTGTCCTGGAAGGGATTCTTGGACAGAAAAAGGACATTAAGGAAAAACTGGGGAAATCTGATATAGAATGGACTTTAGTTAATGACATTGTATCAATATTGGTCCATTAATTGTAACCAATGTACACCACTAACATAGATGCTAATAACGGGAGAAATTAGGTGTGGGGTAGGTGTGAAATCTCTCTGCTGTCTTTTAAATTTTTCTGTAAATCTAAAATTATTCTAAAGTCCATTTTAAAAATGCTATTATCAACAAAACATAAGGGGAAATAACTTGAGAAAATATTTGCAACATAGATTTCAGAAAAAATTATGCAAAGGACTTTTACATGCCAAAACAAAAAATTAGACTAAGTAGTGTGCAAGTTTACTAATAACCAGAGATGCAGCCAGAAGTCTCCTTTTAGCCTATGAAACAGGCAGGGGCTACTGCACCCTGCTGGTGGAGAACTGGTCGGTGCTCCAGGTCTGCTACTCTCATAAGATGCTGTTTTACACTGTCATGATCTCTTGATGTGACAAGCAATGTGACCAAGAACACCAGAATTTTATCTATTGAATGTTTTCCTCAGTCCTTAAATATGCTTCTCCAAAACCCTTTCTAATGGCCATCTTTCTAGTATTCCATCATATTTCACTAATTCTCCCATAGTTTGGCCATTTAGGTTAATTATGATATTTTCACTTTTATAACTTTGAGAAGCATCATTACCCATAAATTGTGACTTGCTAGATTGAAATATAGGTAGCCTTTTGTGACTGCAAAGTTCCAGTCATGTACCATATGACACTGACCTTCCTTACAGTTCTACTGTCCCCACAAAGCTCTTCCTGGGCATCTGTCAGGGGATGCAGGCTCCCACAGTGAGGCCTGGGAACGCGAGGGTGGGAGCCTGGGGCCCAGATGCAGAATGAGTTCCGTAGTCAGCAAGGATGCCATGTGAAAACTGTGAGGGTGGGTGAGGTGCTCAGGAAGTCTGCAGACGGGGACTAGTGCTAGCAGGGAAGTTCTATTCTGCCTATTGCCCTGCCAGCATGGGAGGGGCCCAAATGCCATCAGCACTGCCCAAGGGCACAGGCTGGGCCTCTGGGAGTGATGCCAACAGTGAGCTCAGCATCGTTGGCAAGTTGGGCACTCAGCATGGCCACAGCCAAATCAGCCTGGTGAGGGGAGCCCATGCCTGCCTTAGGATACTTGGTTCTAACACTGGGTGAGAACACTGGGCAAGGATGAGGGATGGGGAAGGCTGACTTCCACCCTCCCCCTCAGCAAAGGTTACCTACCCACTTCCCACCTGAAAGGCCCTCTGACCAGTGTTCACACGGACTCATCCGAGAGGTCCACATACATCCTTCTTTATTCCCTCTCCTGGTCACAATTAGTTCCCAGACCTGCCCCCTGGCCCAATAGTGAGAGAGTGGCATGAGTTGGCATGGGCGCAAGCCTTAGCTTTCACCTACTTCCTGGGGCATGTCAACTCAGGATAGTCTTTCTGTCACAGGTATTTGACTTCAGGTCAACGCCGCAAGTAAGGCCAGTACGTGGTTAAATTTTTATGGGAGAATGTCTTCCCCAGGCTGAGGCATTAGGTGGTGCATTGTAACCGTCCCTTTCTGTGCAATAGCCTCACGTTCCATTGCCTTGCACCAAAGGCACTGCCCCTTGAGTCACACCTTCATGAGACCTCCTAAACCCTCACTTCCAGGGACCCTAAGCCCTGCATCCTGAGTACATCAGCCCAAACCAACTGAAACGGAAGCTCAAGGTCACAGAGTAGGCCAGACACATGCAAAGCCCAGGCTGGCCTTGGCCTGCTCTCCCCTGAGCTCCCACTTTCACTTTACCCGGTGCCAATGAAGATTCTTTGCATCCTTGCCAGCTCATGGGTGTTATTTAAAAAGATGTTCTTAATATTGCCCCAGTTTTGTTGGATAAGGACCACTGTGCAAGGTGTGGGGTCTAAGATAGTGAGTCACGGAGGTCCAGGACCATCCCTTCCAAGGCCACTCCCTGTGCTCCAGGCCTGCGTGCTGCACCCTCATACCTCATCCCCTTTATTGGAAAGGTCAAAATGCACAAGAGAATGCTTCTGGCCTGGACCACTGAGGGGATGGCACAGCCATGGATGAGATGGGAAGGTTGCAGGTGGAGGGTGTGCACAAGGAAGCCGGTCAATCCTGGACACAGTAAGTGAGAGGCAGTTACCGGACCCACTAGAGGAGATGTGCAGGAGCTAGACACGTGTGCTGGAGCTCAGGACAAACAGGGCTGGAGATGTAACCCAGAAGTTGTTGGCGACTAGATGAGACTGAGAGCCTCTGCCCCAATCAGAGTTGAGGATCAGGCCTGAGATCCCCCCAAGGACAACGTGGCTGGAGAGGAGAGGAAGAGGCAGTGACACAGCCAGCCGCCAACAAGCTAAGCACAGAGATGTATGTAGCAAGGATTAAGGAACAGGTGATGCATGACACACAGGACACTTTCTGAAGAAAAGATTCTGCCTCTAAAAATATCAAAACCACCAAATTAACCTAGACAATACTTGAAGGCCTGTCAGCTCTGGAACATGAGGATTCTTTGTCAGAAAAGAAGTTGGTGGACAAAGGACAAGTGGAGGAATTTCCTTTCCCCCTTAGAGTGCAGTCTGTAGATACATGGGTGCGTCGGGACGCGCAGCTCCAGCCTATTCAGCCAGCTGCCTCCGCACTGTGCTCCGTCATCATCTGTCAGCACCTTGTGTTGGAGGATGTTGCTTCCAGATACTCAGCCCCACCCTGACGTGGAGTCCTCTCCAAAGAGGCCCAAAAGATGTTGGTCAACAGAACCTCCCAAACTCAACAAGGATAGAGAAAGCCCTTCCCATTTGGGTATTTCTAAAAGCCTTCAGTCTCTCCTACAAGGAAAGCCAGAACTATGAAGATGAAGAGATGTGACTTTATTGAGCAAAATTATCGCCACAAGGTGGTAGCAGAGCACTACTGGCCTAATCACAGTTCTTTTAAAGAAAAAGAATTCTCTGACCAGTTCTCAAAAATAAACTGCTTCTGAGTTTCATCTATCATCCAGAGGTCTGCAAACTATAACCTTCAGACCAAACCTGGCCCACTGCTGGTTTCTGTGGCTCAAGTTCTATGGGCACATAGCCATGGCCACTCACTTACTGCTGTGGCTGTTTTCAAACTACAAGGACAGAGTTGAGCAGAGGTTACAAAGGTGGCACAGCCCAGAAAACAGAAACTCTCTCCTACAGGCTGTTCCAGAAAGCATGTGCTGACCCTGGTGTAATTCATGGCCCACAGGGTCTCCCCAAGTGTCCTGACAACAAGCAGTGCCCCTCCCTTCTGATAACCAGCCACGAACAAGGAAGTTCCTGTCTGCAGCAGGTAGGGCCTCACAACCCCTACAGGTTTCCTGGAGGAGCATTTGACAGAGGCACAGTCTGTGTGCATGGCCACATCCATCCTGGGTTTAAGGGCTGAGCTTCAAATCCATGTGCACAAACCCACTCCTGCCTCTTCCTCTGCAGGAAGCTTGCTCAGGGCAGATATGTTACCTCCAGGCCTTAGCTCACTGGAACAGGGAGAGAACACCTCTCCTGCCACCGCCCTGCTGACGACTCCCTCCTGCCTGAGTCAAACCTCTAGGAGAATCCAAAGCTTTTCCACTCTCATCAGAAAACAAAGTCTCCTGGACACTATGAGTTTTGCCTGAGTTGACATGAAGCCCCCCAGGCCTGATGACAGAATCCCAGGTGAGCCTGCCGGATGCCCCCTCCTGGGTGCCCCCTCAGCTGGGGCTGCAGTGGGCAGTTTGAGGGTGTGATGCGGCTGCTGAGTTGTGTCTTGGAGAAGGGGCACGGCAGGCTGCACTTGGCCTTTGAGCACCATGAGGGCCAGCCTGGGGCAGCGACCCCCAGACCACAGGCCCTTCTTCCAGGGGGGCACTCAGGGACTCAGGTGGCAGATATAGCCCCTTCCCCGAACTGGAGGAGGGAGCCCTCACTGGGCTGGAGACGCGTGAGACAGCCATCTCCCCCCATGGCCTTGCCTGCTCCAAGAACAAGGAGCTTAACCACCCAATGGCAGGAGCCAGCAGCCAGCAGCCAGCAGCCAGCAGTGGAGTCTGCCGGAGCCATAGGGAATGTGGGAGGCGGCAGCACCTGTGAGCAGGGTTCACTGTCCCTGCCAGCATGGTAGAAGTGGTCCTTGCGCTGTGAGAGTGGGCTCGGGCTCGAAGCTCCAAGAGGAGCCTGCAGTAAAAGGGGGTGGGCACATGGGACAGAAGATGTGGGTGTCCTGTGGCATTTCCGGGAGGGCCCCTCATGGAGGTGACGAGGGAAGCACTGGAGGTGGCAGAGCTCAGAGGGAAGCACTGGTACCAGCCTGACTGCAGAGGGGCTGGGCTCCTGAATATCAATGGGGTGATACAATTCCGGGACAGCAAAGGCCAAAGGGTCACGTGTGACCAATGAGGCTAGGTGGGCGAATTACGTAATAGGCAGCAAGGCCAGGGGGAAAGCAGGAAGCACTGACCCACAGTGCTCTGTGGTCACTGCAAGTGGACTAGGGTGTCCCCAAGATTGACCTATGCTTGACATGAGTGCACCAAAGAAAACCTGAGAGCTGCAGGAAGGCCAACACAACCACTTTCAAGGAGATTCAGGTTCCTGGACCCAATTCTAGGTCCAAACTCCCCACAGGCAGAACCCACGAATGAAGGGAGGCCCTGCCACAGCCTGCACCACAGAACAGGTGTTCACCCAGCCCTAACTGACAGTGAGTGTGTGGTGGGCAGAGTGAAGACCCAGGCCTTTCTGGGGCTGTTGGGAGCTGGGCCTGAGCTCTCCCCAATTCCAGGGGACCCAAACACTACCATGAACCCCTAGTTAACACAGCGAGTGGAACCCTGGTCCAAGTCCATTTGAGCAGCCCGCTGTGCCTACACACACACCCAGGGGACATTTCACCCAGTCCCTGAATGTACAATTGGGTGGAGACACTTAGCAGCTACCAGAACACTCACTTTGATCCCCTGGGCTAGCAGTAAGATGTTAAGACAGAAAAGGTCACGTATAACCCCCGGAAACCTCGCCACACCATGTCTCTCCTAGTGGAGACAGCATGCAGGAGAAGCCGCAAAGTCAGAGCCACCATGAAGGACTTCCAGGTTGCAGGGCTCTGGATCCCAGGAGCACCCCTTTCCATTCTCCACTGTGAAAACCAGATGGACCATGACAGACAGCAGTAGCCTGCTATGGTCTTAGCTGGGCAGCAGCCCCAGTGGCAGTGCTGTATGGCCTCTGTGCTGAACTTGCTCAGTGATTTGCCTGGGCTTGAACACATTCGTCTCAGTCCCATCAGTACAGAGGATCAAATTCAGTTAGCACTCCTGAGAGAAGATGGGCCCACAGTCCGCTTCCCTCAGGGCCAAAGTAACTCCACTTGCTCTGCCACATACAGTCCTTAGGAACCTCGACAGTGTTGCAATACAACACAGACAGCATGCTGGATCTCTTCATGGCTGGCACTTTCTAAACGGACATGGTGAGCAGGTTATAGCTCAAAGACATGGGGTGTGCAGTTAAATATATGTTAAATTTTGGAAGTGATCTGCTAGCTTTTATTGCAGGTAATTTTGTCGGGATGCTCTGGGGGACACACCGGGCCAGAGGGCAGGAGGTAACTTACAAGGTCTCCAGAGCCTACACATCAGTACCATGTGTAAGATGGAGCAGACTGGCCACTCCAGGACAGCTCCACTAGGTTGACATGTTTGTGTCTTGCACCAGCAAGGGCCACACTCCCTCTGGAGCTTTAAGGGAGAGTCTGCATCTCCCCTTCAGCTTCTGGAGACTGCCAGTGTTCCTAGGCTCTAGCTGCAGCACTCTGGCCTTGCAGGCCAGCACCTTCTTGTCTCTCTCCACTCTGTCTTCACATGCTTCTCCCTTGGGCATGAGAAAATCTCCCTCCACTCACCTCCTATGAGGACACTGGCAACTGCACCTGGGGCCCACAAGGAGAATTCCCACCTGCCTGCAGTGGCAGCAATGCAGATCCAGGTTGTGAGATGCTCTCCGAGGCGCCAGCCTTTTCCTGCTGTCAGGAGAGCAGAGCAGGTACTTGATCACCCCAGCACAGCAGCAACGAGGCAGGTGTTTGGGGGCGAGTGGTGAGGGGTAAAGAGAGACAAGGCTGTGGGGAGACAGCAAGGGCCAGCAGTACTCTCCTTGTGTAAGGCCCAGGCCAGCGAAGCCCAGCATGAAGCTTCACACCATATCTAAAAACAGTGACTCTCACAACAAAGAAGATCCAGGGTCTCACCACATGATACTCAAATGTGTAGGAGACAATCAACCAAAAACGCATCACACCAAAAGCCAGAAAAATCTCAACATGAATAAGAAAAGATAGTCAATAGAAGCTAGCACTAAAATGACAGATACTGGAATGATCTGACAGGGATTTCTTTTTCTTTTTCTTCTGAGGAAGATTAGCCCTGAGCTAACATCTGTGCCAATCTTCCTCCACTTTATATGTGGGTCACTGCCACAGCATGGCTGACAAGTGGCGTAGGTCCACACCTGGGATCCAAACCTGTGAACCCAGGCCACTAAAGCAGAGCACGCCAAACTTAACCACTACGCCACAGGGCCGGCCCCTGATAGGGATTTCCGAAGCAGCCATAATAAAAATGCTTCAATGAGCAATTATATACATGCTTAAAACAAATGGGACAAAAAATGGTCTCAGCAAAGAAATAGAAGGTATAAAGAAGAACCAAATGGAAAATTTAGAACTGACAAACACTGAAACAGAAATAAAAACTCACTAGGTAGGCACAGGAGCAGAAGGGAGACGATAGAGCAATCAGTGAACCTGGAAGATAGAACAACAGAAATGACCAGACTGAACAACAGAGAGAAGAGAGTGAAAAGTAAAATGACTCTAATATTTGTGACATGAAAGTCCCGGAAGAAGAGAAAGAGGGTGGTGTTGAGCAGGCATCTGAAGAAACAAATGGGTGAAAAAATTCCAAATTTGGTGAAAGACAAAAACCTACAGACTTAAGAAGCTGAGCAAATCCCAAACAGGATGAACCTACAGAAATCCACTACAAGACCTTCAGAAGATAAAAGAGAGAAAAGTTCCTGAAAGGAACTACAGAGAAATGACACATTATCTATAGAGAGACAATGACTCCAATGACAGTGATTTATCCTCAGAAGCCACAGAGCCCAGAAAGGAGCTGCCATGAGGTTTTCAAGTGCTGAAAGAAAAGAACTGCCAGCTCAGACTTCCACACCCAGTGAAAACAATCCTTCAGGCATGAAGGTCACATTATCAATTCTAAAAAGAAAAAAACTAAGAATTTGTCACCATTAGATCTACCATAAAAATAATGATTAAAGGAAGTTTTTCAAACAGCAAGTGATTATAAAAGAAAGAAATCTGGAACATCAGCAATAAAGAAAGAACACAAAGAGTAAAAATATGTGTAAATACAATACGTTGTCCTTCTCCTCTTGAGTTATCTAAATTATATTAGATAGTTGAAGGAGAAATTATAGCATTGTTGAACATGGATGTCAACTTATGTAGAGGAAATAATTATGACAATGATTCTAAAAAAGAGAAGAGTAAAGAGATCTAAATGTAGGTAAGGTTTCTTTCATTTACTCAAACTAGTAAATATTGACACCAGTAGATAACAATGTTACCACATTAATATGTATAGCATAATACCTAAAGGAACCACTTTTAAAAAATCTGTACAAAGAGACACACTCAAAAATGTTACAGACAAATCAAAAAGGAATTGTAAAAAAACAGCCAAGTAACCCAAAGGAAGGGAGGAGGACAAAACAGAAAAACAAAAACCAGAGAGAACAAACACAAAACAAACAATAAAATGACAGCCTTAAGCCCTAACATAGCATTTATGATATAAACGGTCTAAATATACCAATTAAAAGACGGAGATTTGCAGAATAGATTAGAGAAAAAGAATGACCCAACTATATGCTGTCCAAGGCAAACATTAATAAAAATAATCGGGAATGACTACATTAATACCAGACATAGCAGACTTCACAGCAAAGACAATAATCAGGGGCAAAGAAGGTCATCACGTAATGATAAAAACTCTCTCCATCAAAGAGTGAGCAATCCTAAATTTGTATGTACTACACAACAAAGCCAAAAAATTCATGAAGTAAAAACTGATAGAACTAAAGGAGAAATAGACAAATCCACAGTTATATTTGGAGACTTCCAACCTCTATTTGGTAGAACAACTAGGCAGAAAATCCA
Source organism: Equus quagga (assembly GCF_021613505.1). Classification (NCBI taxonomy): domain Eukaryota; kingdom Metazoa; phylum Chordata; class Mammalia; order Perissodactyla; family Equidae; genus Equus; species Equus quagga. Next base: position 40,282,766 of record NC_060287.1, on the reverse strand, counting down.
AAAATATAGAAGAATTTAAGGTCATCCTCCAAAATGAGGTAGTTGACATTTGTAGAACACTCTACTCGACAACAGCAGGACACACATTCTTTTCAAGCACCATGGAACATTCACCAAGATAGACCATATCCTGGGCCATGAAGTTAATCGCAACAAATTTAAAAGAATTAAAATCATGTAGATTTCCCTAATTCTCTGATTACACTAAATCAAACTAGAAATCAGTAACAGAAAGACAACAAGAATTTCTCTAAACACTTGGGAATTTAACACACTCTGAATAATCTATGGATCAAAGAGGAAACACCTCAAGCGAAATTTAAAATATACATTGAATTGAATGAAAATGAAAATGAAAATATAGGGGCCGGCCCGTGTTGCCAATCTTTTTTTTTTCCTGCTTTATCTCCCCCAAACCCCCAGAAACAGTTGTATATCTTAGTTGCACGTCCTTCTAGCTGTGGGATGTGGGACGCTGCCTCAACGTGGCCTGACGAGCGGTGCCATGTCCGCGCCCAGGATCCGAACCCTGGGCCGCCGCAGCGGAGCGCGCGAACTTAACCACTCAGCCACGGAGCCGGCCCCTGCCAATCTTTAAAAAAAATATATGCAAGGCCAAATGTACTAGAAATAAAAGGAAAAACTGACATAGCATTGCTAGTATAACATCCCATTGTGTTTCTAACTATATAACATGATCTTCAAAGTGTGCGAGTGAGCTGTCTCGAGTTCAGCTCAGTGTCACCTCACACCTCCTTTTCTCTTCTGTGATCTGTGACAGTCGGGACTATTGTTTCCCACTCCACTCTCTCTCCTGCCTAGGGAATCACACGCTGCACAATCGTGGCTCCAGGTGGTAGAATGCCCCTTCTGCACTTCCCACCCTGGTCCTGATCATGTGACTTATTTGGGACAGTGAGACCTTAATGGACAGAGGAGGCAGGACACAGGCCCCAATGGTTCCTGCACAGGTGGCTTGCCCTGTGTGACTCTCTAACCCATCAGGAGAGAAGCATGCCACTGCCCCTTCAGCCCAGGCCCAGAATGAAGACACAGAGCAGACCTGAACTGAGGTGAAGTCTGGGTCCCTCCTGGGCAGCCAAGCAGGCAAATTCAGATATCATGCCATTTCACCAATAAATTCTTTGGTATACATTTAAGAATATTTTTCATAAGCACCATGCAATTCTCACATGTAACCAAATCAGGAAAAATTCCTTAATGTCATCTAACCTTCAGTCTATACTCAGATTTCCAGTGACCTCAAAGCTGTCTTTTTACAATCGCTCTGTTCAATAATAATCCAAATAAGGTTTACAGAATGACAGTTCTTATGATATCTCTGTAATATTTTATTCTTTAACTGTTCCCTCACTTTTTACATCATTTTATTTATTGAACAAACCCAGTCATCATTCGAGATTTGGCTGATGGTCTGCTCTTGGTATATTTTCACAGGTCCTCTAGCCTTGCTAGTTTGCAGAAACTAGCAGTTAGCTCCAGAGGCTTGCTTCAGACTCACATTCATCCCTGCTTCATAGTCAGTGCTGTCAACATCCTGGTCACACAACATGAGGCAGAACATAACGTGGGTCAGCCTGCCTTCCTGATGCCGAGTTTTATGAGCGGCTCCGGTGGTGTTAGCCCAAGGCTTCCATTATAAACTTCCCCAAGAACCTTTTTACCTCGTAGGTTAACAGCCATTGATTAGCACTGAGATCCTGTATTCATTAAGGATTCAAAAATGGCAATTTTATAATTTTATAATTCTATCACAGTTAGCTTCTATAAGTAAGAACTTTACCTCTTCTACTGTTTGAGGCACTGTTTGAAATATAGTGTACACAGTAAAGGAAAGATGCGTGCTGAATGCAGTCCCTATTACTTAGTGATGATCAAGATACTAAGTAGGTTATCCTAATAACGTCCAGAGAAGAATGACTTCTTTCTGTTCTTGTTATTCAGATTCATTATGACTCATGGATTATTAAGTATTTCAGTCCATGGCAGTCCCTATTATTTTTGATGTCCAAAACATCACATCTCTGGCACCCAGAGCCCTTTAAGGTAGATCGTGTGTGGTTTTTGAGGTTACTTCTTAGTCCTGTTAGCTTCCTTACTTTTAGTGAAAATCAGATATTCCAGTCTCATCTTGCATATTTCCTTGTTTGTATAAGAAACTACTTCTCCAAGAAACCTTCCCTTCTACTAAAATAAAATAGTACTTAGAGACCACAATCTGAATGGCAGAGGTGTTCATAACTACTGTTTTGTGACTGCTCCTAGAACTTTTCCCACGAACTGTCCAAGAATACATTTTTTTTTAAAGTACATCCTGTGGTCCATCCACACAATGGAATCGTATTTAGTGATAAAAAGAAATGAGCTATCAAGCCATGAAAAGACACGGAGGAACACAAAGTTCATATTGCTATCTGACAGAAGCCAATCTGAAAAGGCTACATACTGTAGTATTCTAGCCCATAAAGAGATCCAACAATTTAGAAAGACTGAAATAACAAAGTGTATATCTGTGGCCACATAGAATTAAATGAAAAATCAACAAAAAGATATCAACTCCCCAAAAATCTGAATTAAACAACACATTCTAAATAACTCACAGGTCAAAGAAAAAAATTGTAAAAGAAATTAGAAATATTTTGATAATGAAATGATAATGAAAAACTACATATCAGAATTTGTGGGACACAGCTAAAGAGGAGCTTAGAGAAAAATGTATGATTATACCAGAAAAGAAGAAAGGTCTAAAATCAATGATATAAGCTTCTACCTTAAGAAGCTAGGAAAAATAAAGCAAATTAAGTCCAAAGTTAGTAGAAGGCAGGTGTGGCAGACAGAGTAATGCCTCACCCTTTACCCCAAAGATGTCCAAGCCCTCATCCCTGGAACCTGTAACCATGTGACCTCACATGGCAAAGGGACTTGGCAGATGTGATTAAGGTTACGTCTACCTTGAGATGAGGAGATCATCCTGGATTATCCAGGTGGCCCAAGAGAATCACATGAGTCATTAGAGTGGAGACTTTCTGAGCTGGGTGAGAGAAGAGTGATGATGGAAGAAGAGTCAGAGACATGTGGTGTTGCTGATGTGGGAGGGGGAGGGCCAGGGAATATGGGAAACCTCTAGAAACTGGAAAAGGCAATGAAATGGATTCTCCTAGAGCCTCCAGAAAGGAATGCAGGCCTGTAACATCCTGATTCTAGCCCTGTGAGACTCGCGTTGGAATTTGTCTCTACAGAACCATAAGATGATAACTTTGTGTGGTTTTAAGCCACTAAATTTGTGATAATATTTTAAGGCAGCCATAGGAAATGATACAGCAGGATAATGTATAATAATAAATATGAATGGAAATGAATGAAACCAGACAAACAATAAAGAAAAATAAAATAAAATACAATTAGTAATCTGTAACTATATATAAAGGAAAATTCCCTAGATGAAGAGAAACAGAAAACAAAAATCCCAAGTAACAAATATGAAAGACAAGTTGTCACTACAGATCCTACAAATTTTAAAATGATAACGTGGGATTATTATGATGAACAACTTCAGGCCAACAAATATATCAACTTAGGTGAACTGGACAAATTCAAAAACCACAACTTCCAAAATTGATACAAACTGAAAAAGGAATTTGAATACTCTTATGGATACTGAAAAAACTGAATGTTGTCAAATACCTTCCCACAAAGAAGACTCCAGGCACTGGGAAATTCTGTGAAACATGTAAAGAAGTGATAACACCAATCTCACACAAACTCCTTCGGAAAATGAAGGAAAAGGAAATAATTCCAAAGTCACTATATAAAGTAGGCATAACTCTGATTTTAGAATCTGAAAAAAATATGCGAAAAATGAAAATTGCAGACCAGTATCTCCCATGACTATGAGTGTAAAACTCCTCATCAAAACATTAGCAAAAAATCCAAGAATCATAACCAAGTAGGGTTTATGCCAGGAATGTAAAATTGGTTTAACATTTGCAAAACCCATCAACATAATTTACCATATTAACAGGATAAAGCAGAAAATGATCATTTCAATAGATGTAGGAAAAATTATTTGACAAAATTCAATAGCATACATGATAAAAACCCTCAACAAATGTATGTTTTTCTATAAAGATAAAACTCTTGATTTCCAATGACATCAACCTGATTACTGACTTGTTTGATCCTTCAGAAAATATGAGGTAGCATTTAGGATTGGGCTACAAGGCAGTCACGGCCTGGACCTCTCCTCAGGTAGGAATCCACAGTGAGAGCTGGACAACAGACATAGAGCTGTGATCCTTGTAGAAGGCAGACACTGGAGGAGCTGCACGTTCACAATGCGTGCTCCCTGATGTGCTTTCTAAGCTGGGGTGCAGAGATTATAGAGGGACTGCTGAGTCAGCTCTAGAGAAGGAACCCTAAAAACCTGTGTGAAGTCCTCCTCAGGTCTCGGCAAATCCTAAACTGTGTCTGAACTCTGGGATGCCAGGATAGTCACCAGGCAGCTGAGAGTCATACTGAAAGCTCAGAGGGAGCCAGTGTGGGACTGGAGTGGAGACCCCAGGGAGCAGAATAGGCTTTCTGCTCAAGTCCCACAAAGGTGACTGGGAAGGGGGGCAATGGCCTTAGATTTGGGCAAAAAGGAAACAGACTTGTCCTAACAAAGCCAAAACTTAGGCCCTGAGAGAAACAAGGTGACCCATTCGCCATTTCAGTCTCTACTGGGACAGAGGGGGAACACATGGAGAGCCCTGCAACACTTCATCCACGATGCCCAGCACACAACAGAGAATTCCCGAATGTGCACTGAAGCAGTGAAAGGAGACTGGTAATCAGAAGATAAAACATCCACAATAGCATACTTAGGGGTGATCCAAATATTAAAGTTAGCAGACCACAAAAGAGCCATGATGATTATGTGATAGAAAACAAAGAAAAAGGTGAACAAAATGGACATGGAATATCTCAACAAAGAATGAAAATTTAAAGGAAAAATGTACTCTAAAACAGAAAATTACAAAATATGAAAGAAAAAACTCATTGTGTGGGGTTACCAAGAGACTAGACACAGCAGAAGGCCAAATTAGCAAACTTGACAGGTTAGTGGTCAACAGAAAAGGTCCAAACTATAGTACAGAGAGAGAAAAAATGGTTAGAAGAAACAAAACAACAACAACAAGCCCAGAAAAGAGCATAAGATGAGGATATATTGAAATGGTTTACCCAAATATATATGATAGTTTAAAAATAACTGTAATAATATTATTACTAGCAGTTAGTCTCTAGAAATATTTTTTCCCTTAGAAAATATCTTACTGGGGATATAGAGTAAAACTACCATGTTACAAAGTCATTTGAAGTAATTTATTTTTCCTATTTGGTTGCATCACCAACTTGACAACCATTTATACATTTAAACTAATTAATTCCCATTCATTTTCAATGTTTAGCAATTGCTTTCTCATTTTTTTCTTGATTTAAATGTTTATTGATTATCCAAAAACCTTTTCATGATTCCATTGTCAAAATATATAATAAGATTTTCATTAACAGAAATCTTTCCACTTCTGTCCTCTTTTGGTCTCTCCCTTCCAATATAAGTAACCAAAAACTAGTTTTGGGTATGGATCCTTCCAGGGTTCTTTTGAGCATATAAATGAATGCATCACCTACACACACAGTTGCATACATACATAGCTACCTTTTAGGGTAGAGTACTATAAACAGTTCTGTACCCTGCTTTTTTTTACTTAATGTATTCCAGAGATCACATTGAATCAGAATATAGAAATATCCCTCACTCCTTTTCTACAGCTGCATAGTACTCCATGGTATGAATAAGGCCCAGTTTATTCAGCCTCTAAATGAACCTGCGGACCATCACCATATTTTGCCATTCCTACCATGCTATAAGGAACACCCTGTGTGTGCCTCATTCCCTATTTTGTCCAGTGATACTCCTGGTAAAGTCCCAGAAACAGGACTAATGGAGCAAAAGGTAAACGCAAAGGAAATTTTTCTAGATGTTGACAAGTTCCCCTCCACAAGTACTGTATTAGTCAGCTCAGGCAGCTGCAACAAAATACCACAGACCAGGAGGCTTAAACAATAGACGTTTAATTCTCACAGTCCTGGAGGCTAGAAGTCCAAGATCACAGTGCAGGCAGGGCTGGTGTTTCCTGAGGCCTCTCCTGGTATAGACAGCCACCGCCACCTTCTCCCTGTGTCATGATGTGGTCATCTCTCTTGTGCATACATATGTCTGTCTGTCCAAATTTCTTCTTACAAGGACACAAGTCAGACTAGATTAGGGCCCAACCTAGTGCTCTCATTTTAACTTAACTACTTCATTAAGACCCTCTCTCCAAATGTGGTCACACTCTGAGGTAGTAGGGGCTGGGATTTCAACGTATGAATTTTGGGGTGACACAACTCAGCCCAGTATCGCACCATTTCTCTACACCCACCAGCAATGGATGAGAGTGTCTGTCTCCTCACACGATCCAAGTATTCTAATCTTTGTTTTGTTTTAGGTTTGTCTTCCTTAAAGGTCACATAGTTGTTTCAGTTTTCCAAATCAATCTGAGAAGCTCTGTTCTGAAATAGGACAGTTTAATGATTGCTTATTTTGAAACAGGAGGATTTAATAATTTCCATTTATCATCAGTAGTTAAATAATTAACCCTACTTGTCAATTCTTCATTATGATTTTTTGCTGTTTCCTTATTTAATGATTTGGCTCATATGAAATATATTTTTATTTACATTCAGGTGTAAAAATACTGAGCTAGGTCCCAGATATTTTCTTAACTTCTGCAGTAACTTGGATGATATTCATCCTCTTTCCTCCTTCTTATTACTAATAGGATCTAAAAGTGAAACAGGACCTTTTAGTCCCCATCATCAAGAATCAGGAAAAAAAGAAAATTTTATTATGTTTGTGCCATTGTACCAGCTAGCACTGCCTTAACTAAGACCATGAGTCTGGATACTTTAATTACCATAGTGACTAGTTTGTGACTAAAAGTGACCCCAGGACATGTTCATCTGAGAGGAGGAAAGATCCAGGTCAGCTTGATGTCTCAGATAAACAAGGTTCTGACTCTATAGAAAGATACCATGGAGGTGCCCCGGACGGAACCATGTCTCTCCCTCCAGGGCCACCCAGCGCCTGGTGGAGCCATAGCACTCTCCCTGCTCCCGCCAACCTCAAGGGTGCAGCTGCCAGTCCCTGCCCGGTTCTCCCTTGGCCCTGCTTCTGAGATGGTGCTGTGCTGCTTCTGGGTAACCGGAAGCTCATGTCACCAAAACTATGCAGTAATGTGCAGTCAGCGCTGAGCTGGTGGCCTGCAAGCCTCGGCTCTCTGACAGGGTGCCCCCTGCCCAGTGTCGCCACGGGTGCACAGGCCATGAGCCGTGTGCTCACAGGAAGAACTAGAGTGAGACGACATGTCCTTCCAGGTTCACTGCCTCAGTGACATCACTGCCCTTCAGACCCTAGAGCCTAGGAGCGGCCAGCTGGCCTCTGGTCAGGGCAGAGCAGACCTATGCCCACGAGGTCCCCGTCCCTGCAGCAGCACCTCGGCAGCCCCAGGTGGGTGGGGAGGAGGCTGCCCGGGGAGTGACACAGGATGGCTCTTTGAAGACTGTCCCTCAGCCAGCTGCTCACTGAGAGGTGGGTACCACAAAGATTTCCTTCCAGAGGTCTCACTGCTGAGGAGTGAGTGGTGACAGCATTTTCTCACTGGAGTTCTGATTTTACATCTTATAACTTCTACATGAAAACGAGGTCTGTGGCTTTCATCCTACTCTCTCCAGGAAAACAGCATAATCCATAGGGCGACCATGTAAACATAACACGTGAGCATCATCTCAAAGGCCGCGTGCCAGCCTGGAGAGGAGGGCTGGCTCAGGGCAACACTCGCTGCATATGGCAGACAGGAAAAGAAAGTAGTTAAATTCTAATCTTTGAGCCTGTTCTTCAGAGGAAACTGAGAAATGCTCCAAAAGTGGGAGATGGAGACTCCATCAAGCCCAACTTCTAGCCCTGTTCCGTGGGGCACCCTCGCTGCTCCTGGGAAGGGGACATCCCCACTGTGCCTCCCTTGTACCTCAGTGACCTCCTCACACATCTTCTGGAGGCGCTGGATCCACACTGGATCATGAGGAAGGGAAGAGGAGGGGAGAAGGAGCCCACCCAGCTCCGTGACTAGCCCTACCAGCAGGCCAGGGAAAGGGTCCTCGGGAGAGAAGCTGCCCAGGCCTGGGCTAAGCAGCAAGCACAGGGGGCTTCTGGTGACTTCCTTCAACCCAAAACCATGAGGAAAAGTCCACACTTCAGTCCAGGGGTGGGGCATCGCAAGCTGGGGAGCCTCAGCTTCAGAGCTGGGCTGGGACCAGGCCCACCAGAGCTCTGGACGTGCTGAGAGCACTGCAGGGACTCCAACCCTCCAGCCCAAGAGCACACAGGGGCCCCGGCAGCAAATCCCATCAGGATGCCCTCTGAGTAAGGGGGTACACTGTGAGACAGCTCCCCTTCATGAGACGGCTCATTGGATTTACAGCTGGAGAAAACAGTTTTGATTTCTCACCATGAACTATTTCAAACCTAGAGAAACTAAAACTATGAGACATCAGTGTACCCAATACTAAGAATTAACAAATCTTAACATTGTGCTATATTTGATTCAGCTTATTTCTTAAATGAATAAAACGCACAAAAGACTAAAGAACTGCCCCAGCAGCCTGTTCGCTGCTCGTGTGCCCTCCAGAGGCCCCTGCCATCAACAGGAGTGGGAGTTCTCCCTGTGCACACTGTCGCACTTCTGCCACCAAGGCATGTGCCCTAACAAGATCTCCTATTACGTCATGTGTTCAGAAAACCGGCATAAATGGCATCATGTGCACATGTCCACTGCTGCTCACATTCAAGATTATGTTGTTAAGGCAGATGGGAACTAGACTTATTGTGGTGATCGCTTCACAATGTATACAAATATCGAATCATTATGTCATATACCTGAAACTAATATAATACATCAATCATACCTCAATAAAAAAAAGATTATGTTGTCAAGATTTATCCACACTGATGCATGCAGATCTAATTCTTCATTTTAGATGAGATGTATTTATATGTCTAGTCCCATGTAGACTGGGCATTTCTGAATATTTGCAAGGGAACCTGTTCACATGTCTCCTGGTGCACCGTGCCTGGTTTTTCTCGAGTGCACTCCAAGGAGAGGGCCAGCTGGGTGGTGGGGGATACGGCAGTCCTCAACCTCCCTGGTCACTGCCAGGCTGCTCTCCCAGGTGGGCGCTCCGGTCTGGTTCCCCTAGCAGTGTGAGTGTCCTCCAGCATGCTTGTCCACTCCCCAGATCTTCAGCCCACATTTGCCAGTGAAGTCATGAAGCGGCCCCTCCCCTGTTCTTGACATTCCTGGGGTGGAGGGAGGCTGGGCCCCTCATGTGGTGACTGGCCAGGCATTTCCTCCTCTGTGGCTCTGGTGCATTCTTTGCCCCATTTTCAGTGGATCCATTCGTCCTTTGCCTTCCTGATCTGTGGCCTGCCTTGCATAGTTGCACATAGCCCTAGCCTATGAGCACATGAGGAGGAGGACATGGAGGAGCCTGGGCTCATGGTGGGATGTGGTGAAGGTAGACTTGGGAAGACGGCCAGCCTGGGAAGAGGACTAGAGGGCCAGTGGTTCCCCGCAGTCAGGAGGACAGGAGCAGGTTCTGGGGTCTGGCTCCTGTAAGGTACCAGAGAACACTGTGGGAGGACAGCTGGCCAGGCCCGGAATGCATCTTGGGAGAGAAGTCTCCACAGAACAAGGATGCTCACGTCCGTATTCCCAGTGACTGGAAAACCCGGAGAGCAAGCAGAATAACCAAACTTTCAGACACTGCCCCATCTAGTGGTAGACAAGGAAAAAAAGCCTACATCCAGTCAGGAAAGGAGCATTCCCAGAAGCAGGTGGGGGGCAGGGTGGGTGTGGCAACAGCCTCAGGAGGAGAGGTTTTCTGAAAGGAACATAAGAACAGTCAATAATTCGTTGACTTTAAAAATCAGGAGGTCATGCATAAGCCGTGTCCTGCAGCTTCAGAACAGGAAGGAGGTGGAAGTCTGGCTGCAGGGGCTGAGCATGAGTACAGCTTGGTACAAGAGAGGCTGCAATTCAATGTTATTATAAAAATTTGGGCCATGCAGTTAGTTAAAGATAACCAGGAGCTATAGATACTTTAAAAGGAAGGGCAGTAAGTTTTTATTTGTGATAATGTGATTCTCTGCCTAATATATTCCAAATTATGGGACCCAATAGGATGCAGTTTCTAATAGATTATAAACTGAAGATGCAAAAATAAATATTTTTACTATATATCAGTAATAATTACAATAGAAACCAAGAATATGAAATATAAAATGATCAGGGAAAACTTGAATAAGGAGCACAAAAGATCTATACCAAGAAAACCATAAAATTTCATTGAATGTCCTGGATGGTATATGAGCAAAGAGCCCCACCACGTCCCTTCCTCTCAACATAGATGTGTAACTAATGAGAGGCCAACCCAAATCCAACTACATTTTTTAAAAGTGACAGAAGGACTCTAACATTCATCTGGAAGTACAGCAGTGTGAAATAAACTAGAGTTTTGGAGAAAAAATAGTAAGATGGGTCATAACTTGGCTTTTTGTAGAAACCGACAAATATCCGTGAGATGGAACATATCAGAACACTCTAAAAGGCACAAGCATTTACAACAAATTACTGTGATAAAAGCGGACCTTCTCATCAGGAGGGAGGTTTTGATTAGCTGTAATATGGCACTGAGATTACTAGCTAATCTTTTAAAAACAAAACAAAACAGGAGCTGGCCCTGTGGCACAGCAGTTAAGTTCGCACGTTCCACTTCGGCAGCCCAGAGTTTGCCGGTTCAGGTCCTGGTTGAGGACCCACGCATCGCTTGTCAGGCAGTGCTGTGTCAGGCGTCCACATATAAAGTAGAGGAAGATGGGCACAGATGTTAGCTCAGGGCCAGTCTTCCTCATCAAAAAGAGGAGGATCGGCAGCAGATGTTAGCTCAGGGCTAATCTTCCTCAAAAAACAAAACAAAACAAAGCCCAGTTGTCACTCGGCAAGGGAACGCTGCTGGGGCCAAATCTGCAACCAAATCTGCAAACCATGCTTCCAAGATTCCTTTGGGCACTGCTTCTTCATTGCTGAAGAGCAAACTACCACAACTTAGGGGTGAAAACAGCAGCCACTTATCAGCTCACAGCCACAAAGGGGAGTGGACAGAGGGTAGCTTGTTCTCCAGGGAGAAAGGTCCCAAATGCAGGAGTCAACCAGCTGTTTTCCCCCTGGAGCTGGGTCTCTTCAAGGCTCACTCAGGATGCCACTGAGTACAGCTCCCTGTGGCTGTAGGACTGACATTCCATTTCCTGGCTGTCAGCTGGGGGCCACTCTCAGCTCCCAGAGGCTGCCTGCATTCCCTGGCACATGGCCAGAGATGGAGATGCTCCCGCATCTCGAATCCTTTCTGGCTTCCTCCATCTCTGACATGTATACCCAGACTTAAAGGGATCATGCGACTGGGTCAGGACCACCCAGACCATCTCCTTTCTGATTCACTCCAAGTTAACAGATTAGAAACCTTAATTACATCTACAAAATCCCTTTGCCAGGTAACAACATAATCACAGGACTATGTCCCATGACCCACCCACTTTCAAGGGGAAATTAAGCAAGGCTTGCATACTGGGGTGAAAATCTTGGGGTCCATCCTAAAAGTCTGCCCACCACACCTCATCAGCTGACTTTCTGTTTGGTTCTCCAGCAGGAGGTCCGGAGGGAGACCCAGAAGCAGAAGGGCAGGCAGGCCTTCCTCCTCTGGCTCATCAGTGTGGCAGCGGGAGGATGGAGCGAGGGCAGAGGCAGCTCCTTTTCGGAGAGTCAAGCGGAATGAAGCAACCCCTTCAGGAGGATGTGGAGCTGGGTCCAGCAGCGTCTCCACCAGTACAGCAGTAGGGGGGCTTCCAGAGGCACGGGGATACTCCCTGGGCCCACGACCCCAGCCCCTGGGGGCCTGCTTGGCATAGGACCCTCAGCTCAACCACCTGGGCCAATCCCCATGACTCAGCTGCTCTCAGCCTCAGCCCCTCATTCTAAATGAGGACAAGAAAATACCCACCTTTCAGCATTGTGAAAAGTACTGTGTAATTTGCAAAGTGCTATACAAATGAAGAGTTTTAAGCCTTATTTTCCCAGGATAATTCTAGAGTAAGAACAGAAAATAAGAGAAAGGAACAAAGTGTGAGGAATGTATTTACTCTATTACTTCTGAAAGCGTCCAGATACAAACAATGCCAGCCTTCACCTATTTGCTGGTGATGTTAGGAAGAAAGGAAGACTGTGCTCCGTGCTCTGGGAAGAGCGTGTCTCCTGATCACTCTCAAGTGGGCTCAGGTGCAGGGAACAGCTGGTCCTTCCAGCAGGAGACAAGAGGGGAGGCAGGTAGCATTACCCTCAAGGTCCCCAGCTCAGCTTTAGTTGCCTCTGTGTGCACTTCTCTACCCTGCTGCCCCAAAAGGCCCCAAGCACCCAATCCAGATAGCCCCACATCCCTGGAAGGGCCACTGCAGGCAGCAGGACGAGAGAGGGGGCAGGAGTTCCAGAAGGAAGGAAGGAGCAAGCTCTCCTCTCCACAGTGGGGGCTGGCTAGGGACCCTAACCTTGGCTTTCTCCCGTGGTCCAGCCTGGGACCCTGACTTTTTGCCACTCCTGCCCCTCCACATTATATATATTACTTTCTTCCTGCTGCCCTCACTCAGGTCAGGGGTGGTTTCCGCTCCCCCAGCAACAACCCATGTCACATACAAACACCTTTCCCATAGAAGGAAGCCTCCAGGGGGCCTTAGACCTTCCCATGCCGTGGCTGTGGGTGTGTCCCCAAACCACAGCTGAGAGAGTATGACCCAGACTGCCACAACCAGAGACTAAAGAAGGCAGGCTCACTTCATCCTTTCTTCTGCCCATACCCGGACACCTGGACACCTGGGCTCCACAGGCGCTGAGAGATTTGGGGGTGAAATTCGGTGCCAGGCACACTGAACACTTGCCTGAGCGGCTCCCCAAACCCCAAAACCCCGTCCTATGCATCGTGTTTGCATTTAAACTTCTTGGGAAAGGGAGATGGGCAGGCGCCTTGCTCCCTGCATTCCTAGGACAAAACCAACCAGGGCTTCTTCCTAACCTTCCCACAGGCCCCGCAGGAGTCCTGGGGATAGACAGTAGCACCACGCTTCCACTCCATGGAAGGGACAACAAAAGACAACTATCGTCCTCGGCCAAACTGTTCTGAGGGGCAAAAGATAAAAAAAACCACAAACATAATAAAAACAAAATAAACATAAGCAAAATTTAAAATAAGATTATTTTAAAAGTCTGGCCAGCAGCATAAGCAAAAAATACATAAACCCACTTTCACGGTCACCACACCCAGAAGAAAGGTGGGCTCTGCCCCCTCAGAGCCCCTTGGGTGCAAGAAGCGAACAGAGGCCCTGCCTGCACACAGCAGCACAGACAAGCGTCAGGCAAAGGAACAGTCCCCAGGTTGTGAGGAGAGAAACCATAAAAATCAGTCTATTTTCTGAAGTGGCTCTGCAAGGGATTTTCAATGAATGAAGTTAAAGAATCAAAACAAAATTTTTACAACAAAATAAAGATTTTTGTTTTCAAATTATAATTCTGTCCAATGCAGACTGAAGTTTTTACTCTTTATTGAAAATAAGAAAACAGTCACAAACAACTCATAGGGATTCAAGAGAAATATTTGAGTATCAATTAAAAATACAGTAAAACCCAGCCAATCCTTCAACCATGACAAGAGTAAACCTTTTCCTTATGCAGCCTACACTGGTGTCTCCGTGGCTGGCAGCCCTGGCATCTCCACAACTTCTCCTGCAGTGTTCCCATGCCCAAACCCACTCCCCAGAAGCCTTGCCCTGGGGTCCTCAGGGTCCTCATGCTGTTCTGCTCCCACCTCCCTCCAAGCCTCTCCTCCCTCTGAAGCCAGAGGAACACTGCAAAAGCACAAATCTGCCCTGCCCTGCCCTGCTTACCACGCCCCAGGCATCCCAGTGTCCAGGAGGAAGCACAAGTGCCCCAGCTGAGTCCTCCCCACCCCTCATACCTGCCCACATCACTCATACTCAGGCATCCCAGGACTCTGTCCCTTCCCCACACCCTGCTGACCCTACCCTCAGAGCCCCACCTTGAGGGCCTCGGCCACCACAGCCCTAAGCTCACACAGCCCAGCAGACATGTAGACAGCTCATAAATGTAATTATCTTTCATGAATATTAAGCCAAGAAGAGGCAAGTGAAGGGAGGTTAAACCATCAGAGCTGTTTTATAATTTGAAAGATCATACTGACCATGGACATCAGGGCCTTGGGCTCCGAGAGAACAGCAAGGAGGGGCCGTGCCCACACAGGAGGCCGACAACCAGCGATGCTGCTGTGGGACCTGCTGGAGCCCCTGGCCCCTGGCCCACCTGTAGGAGCGAAGAGGAAGGGCCCCCAGCTGTGAAGTAAGGAGGAGGAGGGCAGTGAGAGCTAAGCAGCGTCTGCACCCCTGCCTGGGATGCACCCCAAGGGAAGGAGCCCCCTCTAAGGTCCAGCTGAGCGGTCACAGCCGGATCATGAAGACGTCCTCTAGGAAAAGGAGGGGGAGCTCTCAGAGAGCTCCCAGAGGGACAGTCAGACCCAGAAGACAACTGATCAGCTCAGTAAATGTCACTCAGTAAATGTCACTAAGAGACACTGGAGGGATGTGCACCATAAGAGTTACAAACATAATTAGTTTTTATAATATGATTATTTTAAACTTAGAGAATAATCATATGGGTTTGAATCTTCACATACTGTTTTAGTGTTTTCCTGCTGGAGTACTTAACCTTGTCTCACAGGCACGAGCCAAACATTTGCTAATGTAACAGATCAGCAAATGCAGTGATGGGCTCTGAATAGCACTCATGTTCTAGAATTTCTTCCAAAGGAAACGAGAGCCAAAAGCAAAAAATGTGCGAGAAGCATATAAGCAGAGCGTGTAACGAAAGTCTATTGCAATCAACTGTGTGATAAAGGTGTGGTTTTAAAGTGGCTACGTGAACAAACTGATTACGACCAACATGATGCCAGATGTGGATCGCCTCCCTGTGAAACCCGCATGGAGAAGAGCAAATGCAGTGAGGACGTGGCACGTGGAGTCTGTCTGTAAACCTGCCCAAGCTGACCCCTTTCCCCATGGTCACTTTCACTCCTTTCATACCCAGAGGTCACTGCAGTCTGTCTCGGGAGCGTCCCTAGAGCACAAAATGGGCACAGCACTGCCCGTGTGCCTGGGGCTTCACCCATGACATCCTCGGCCAGCTGAGGTGACAGCTTCCTCGGGTTTTACAAGTTTCTGCCTTTCCCACAGCTCCTATCTATAAGAGGACATGTCGCCTCCACTTCACAGAGACCCGGTCCAAGGTTACCGCCAGGACATCTCCATCAGGCTGGGAGCCCAGAGGCGAGCTCCTGCATCGTGCTCTCACTGGCCACGAGGGCAGCCCCTGCCAGGGACGTCTGGTGTTGCTCAGGATAAAAGCAGAAAGCTCTACAGAAGAAGCAGTTGCGTGCCCAGCGTCTGGGCTCCAGCCTCAGGCCTTTGCCCAAGGCCATCTCTCTGCGCCCCTTGCCCTCTGGCCCCCTACCACACAGCAGTCAGCGCAGCTCCAGCTATGTTCAGAAACTCACTCTTGGCATGTGTACCATGAGCCCACTGAGAACTGAGTAGAACCACGGCTGGTTACACTTGATAGTGGAGAAAAGCAACCTTGGCAACAGCTTGAGGCACTGTAACAGGAAGACGTTGCACACGCAGCCAGACCCCTTCCCCCAGGCACCCACCTAGCCTCGGAGAGCTCAGTGCCACCTGCCCTCCCCAGGCCTCCTGGGCTCAGAAACCCCAGTCACTTCAAGAGGCTTGTCCTCTTCTCACTCGATTTTTTATCATATTCTGAGGGAGTTATTTTGTTTTAATTAAAATTCCAGGGGTCTGGCCCGGCGCTGAATGGGTAAGTTCACACACTCCGCATCAGTGGCCTGGGGTTCCCTGGTTCAGATCCTAGGCACAGATCTACACACCGCTCATCAAGCCATGCTGTGGAGGCATCCTACATAGAAGAATTAGAATAACCTACAACTAGGATATACAACTATGTACTGGGGCTTTGGGGAAGGAAAAATGAGGTAGATTGGCAACAGATGTTCACTCGGGGCCAATCTTCCTCACCAAAAAAAAAAAAAAAAGCTACTACCTCTTCCTCTCTGGAAAAAAAATTCCAGTTTGAGGGAAAGTATTGAGAAACTAAAACAGAGAAAGGCTGGCTCCAGCATCCCCGGCTCCAGGTGGCCTCTAAAGTGGTCCAGATACCTGGCCCTCGGCCTTGGCTCACCTCAGGATCCCCAATTGGTGCACTGTTAAATCAACTCCTCCCAAAGTCTCACAGGAGATATGCCTGGAGAAGGGCCATCACATTTTCCACTGAAGAATTCATTTTACTTATTTATTTGACAGCTTTTTATTGTGATGTAATGTCAAACCTTGAGAAAACTTGTATGAATATTACAAAGAACTTCTATATATCCTTGAATTGTTCCTCCAATTGCTCACATTTAGGCTTGCTTGTCATGCATGTATTCATTCATTCATTCTCCCTATTGATCTACACCATCTGAGAGTGATTAGCAGACATCATGCTCTTCAACTCCAAATACTTCAGTGTGTATTTCCTAAAAACAAGGACATCCAGATAACGCCAGTACAATTACCAAAACCAGAATATTTAACATTGATACAACACTGTTACCTAATTCCCTGGCCACCTACCCACCACGCCCTACCACAAGACACACTCCAATTTCATTCATTAAGCCTTCATACTTTAACCATTCATAAAAATCACAGAAGAGGGCATTCTAGAGGCACGAAATTAGGAATGCTACTATAAACCACGTCTCCCTTCTAAGAAGTTCAGGAAAACAAATTTCCTGCAAAGTCAATTCCCATACAAAGTTTTTTAAAGACAAAAGAAAATAAGAAAGAAAATGACATCCCTACTGACAACAAACACACGCCCTAAAGACACGCTAGCAAAAATAGAAAAACAGTAATCTGACATCTTTACGTTGATTAAAAGGCATTATGATAATGATGCAAGAGATGAAAAAAATATAATTCAGAATTAGAAAAACTAAAGAATGAGGTCACAGAACTCAGGAAAGAATCGGGAATAAAAGAAAAAATATTTCAAAACTTCAGATGAAATCAGAAGACACACAAGATCAAGTAAACACAACAGAGGAAAATAGAAGACGAAAGAGAAAACCTAAAAATCAAAAGGAAAATGAAACAACGAGAAGAATTCAAGAAAAGTGAGACACAGAGAAGACAGGCAAAGCAGAGCAGACACACGTGAGCAGAGCAGAGAGGAGACTGGAGAGGGCCAGCAGCCCTCCAACAGCGCTCAACAAACTCCTTAAAGTAAAATAGTGTGTAAACTGAATGTGGTGTTGCATTCCATCTGTTAACATTTTATTTATGGTTTGCACATCTGTCTTCAGAAGGCAGAGGTACCTATAGATTAAGATTACCTGCAGGATACTTTTTAATTGAGGTCAAACCAGTTTATAACATTGTGAGTTTCAGTTGTACCTTTTGTTTGTCAATCTGCATATAAATGTGCCCCTTCCCTCCTGGTGCCCACCTCCCAACCCCCTCCCCCCTCGTAACCACTAAACTGTTCTCTTTGTCCGTGTGTTTGCTTATCTTCCACACGTGAGTGAAATTATGTGGTGTTTGTCTCTCTCTGTCTGGCTTATTTTGCTTAGCATAATACCCTCAAGGTTCATCCATGTTGTTGCAAATGGGACAATTTTGTCTTTTTTTATGGCTGAGTAGTATTCCATTGTATATACACAACGCATCTTCTTTACCCATTCATCAGTCGATGGGCACTTGGGTTGTGAATAATGCTGCAGTGAACATAGGGGTGCATAAGTCTCTTTGAATTGCTGATTTCAAGTTCTTTGGATAGATACCCAGTAGTGGGATGGCTGGGTCATATGGTATTTCTATTTTTAATTTTTTGACAAATCTCCATACTGGTTTCCATAGTGGCTGTGTCAGTTTGCATTCCCACCAGCAGTGGATGAGGGTTCCCTTTTCTGCACAACCTCTACGACATTTGTTATTTTTGTCTTGGTGATTACAACCATTCTCATGGGTGTAAGGTGATATCTTAGTGTAGTTTTGATTTGCGTTTCCCTGATTAGTGATGTTGAACACCTTTTCATGTGCCTATGGGCCATCTGTGTATCTTCCTTGGAAAAATGTCTGTTCATATCCTCTGCCCATTTTTTGGATCAAGATTTTGTTGTTGTTGTTAAGTTGTGTGAGTTCTTTACATATTATGGAGATTAACCCTTTGTCAAATATATGATTCACAAATATTTTCTCCAAAAAAGTTGGTGGGCTGTCTTTTCATTTTGATCCTGGTTTCCTTTGCCTTGCAGAAGCTCTTTAGTCCGATGAAGTCCCACTTGTTTATTTTTTCTTTTGTTTCCCTTGTCCTAGTAGACATGGTATTCAAAAAGATGCTGCAAGGACTGATGTCAAAGAGTGTACTGCCTATATTTTCTTCTAGGAGTTTTATGGTTTCACGTCTTACCTTCAAGTCTTTGATCCATTTTGAATTAATTTTTGAGTATGGTGAAAGATAATGGTCTACTTTTATTCTTTTGCATGTGACTGTCCAGTTTTCCCAATACCATTTATTGAAGAGACTTTCCTTTCTTCATTGTATGTTCTTAGCTCCTTTGTCAAAGATTAGCTGTCCACAGATGTGTGGTTTCATTTCTAGGCTTTCAATTCTGTTCCATTGATCTGTGATTACCTGCACAATTTTATATCAAGATATTACTGATCTCACAAAATGACTAGAGGAACTTTGACTCTTTTCTATACTCTAAAACAACCTACATACTGTATGAATTACATTTCCTTTAGGCTGTATTATAATATGTCTGCAAAGTGGTACTGTCCAGCGCAGATCTCTGAGCCTTGTGCCAGCCCCTTCCACAGTGACACATTATTCAGATTTTCTATGTTATATTGAGGCAATTTTGCTGATTTACATTTTTCTGGAAAATCATTTCATCTAGATTTTCCAATTTCTTTGCAGAGTTGTAAATAGCAGTCTCTGAAAGGTTTAATAACCTCCACACCTATAGTTGTATCTACTTTCCTGTTACTCAAGTTTTAAAGTTTTGCCTTTTTCCCCCTTGATCAAAGTTGCTGAGAGTTTAAGTATTTTATAGTCCTTTTCCGGAATTTATTGCACCAAGCAACATGCTTTCATGTTCTACTGCATTCATCTCTACCTTTATCTTCATTAATTTTTCCTACTTTGTCTTGAATTATCCTATAATTCTTTCTCTCACATTTAGAGTCATAGGGCTAGTTCAGTTATTTTAAGTGTTTCTGGTTTTCCAACATTTTCTCCTAAGAATCGTTTTGGCAGCATCCTTCATGTTTTTGACATGTAGTGTTATCTCATTTTCATTACTTTTTATACAGTTTATGATTTACTTAAAAGCATTCCAAAATCTCCAAGTATATAACAGGGTCTAGTTACTCTTGGTGATCATTTTGTGGTTAATTTTCATTTTTATTGTACTTAATGACTTCTGCTGTTAAAAAATAAGATTTTCTTTAAAATCAAATACATGGTAAATATATTTGTGAATGGTCCTTGTGTGTTTGAAAAAAGAAAGGAAGGAAGGGAGGGAGGGAGGAACGTATATCTGTGTCAGGAACAGAGTTTGTTAAGAATGCTACTCAAATTCTTCATAACCATATGAATATTTTCCGTCTTCTTGATTTTTTTCTTTTTTTCTTTTCTTTGTTTTTGGTGAGGAAGATTCGACCTGAGCCAACATCTGTTGCCAATTTTTCTCCTTTTTTGCTTGAGGAAGATTCTCCCTGAGCTAACATCCATGCCAGTCTTCCTTTATTTTGTATGTGGGTCACCGCCTCAGCATGGCCGCTGAAGAGTGGGGTAGGTCCATGATCAGGAATGGAAGGAACCTGGGCCGCCGAAGCAGAACACACCAAACTTAACCACTAGGCCACGGGGCCAGCCTGTCTTCTTGAGTTTTCAATTAAGGTTTCCCATTACGGTTCTGGATTTGTCCATTTCCTATTCTTAGAAGTTCTTCCTTCATAAATTTTGCAGCTATGTAATTATGTACATAAAAGTTCATGAATACCACATCTTTAGAGGATTATAACTTATCAAAATGAAATATCTTTGTCCCATTTAATGCTTTTTATCTTTTTCTTGAAAATAACATTGCTAGGCCTGCTTTCCAGTGGTCAGCATTAGCTTAGTACCCTTCCCATTAACATATTTTCTATTTTTTTTTATAAGGTATACATTTTGGTGAGGAAGATTGGCCTTGAGCTAACATGTGTTGCCAATCTTCCTCTTTTTCTTTTTTCCTCCCCAAGTACTTTGAAGATATTAATCCAATTAATCTATAATACAAATTTGTCATTGAGAAATTTGACGCCAATTGATAGCCTGATCTTTGCTCCTCCTGCTGACCACTTTGGGGGTTATCTCTTATTTGACAGCATCCTGAAATGTTGTCCTAATGTGCCTGGGTGGTTGTGGTTTCTCACTCCCCCTACTAACACTTGCCCTCCACCACATTTTGTGCTCTGAGGAGGGCTCTTCTAGTGTGTTTTTCACATCATTCCTCAGCTTCTCTACTCTCTCCCTTTCCGACTCCTACACAACAGAAAATGGAGCTTCTCAAACTAGCTTCAGTCTAACCTTTCTCTCTCACTCTCCACGTCTTGGTCCTTGTGGTCTGTATTCCAGAACAACTCTCGGTCCTTGAGATCTGTATCCTGGAACAACTCTCAGTCC